>NC_134405.1:41500837-41786657 GCF_038048845.1 Mixophyes fleayi
TAGCCGTAAAATGCCTGTTTCTCATTTCATTGACAACAGTTTTGACAGGCAGAACACTCATCATTTAAACAACCAATCTCATCACTAAGATCTTTGCAGTCATATTCTAGGTCGCATTGCTGGCTGCCGTTTATACACTTCCCATCATTACACTAAAATTGATCTGGGCTGCAAGTGGGTTTCTCTGTAATGAAAATCAGATGAAACAAAAAAAAGCCACCAACACCTCATTGTATGTCACTCGTCAGCCAGAAGGACATATTGATCAAGAAAAGTCCCACATCGTTACTTACCACAGTGCTTTTCATCAGATTCGTCCTTGCAGTCATAATCTCCATCGCACTTCCAAATAATGGGTATGCATTCACCGCTGCCGCAGTGGAACTCCAGAGAGGAGCAGGGTTTGTCTGTCTTGATTGGCTCCTTCTCTTCACAGTTCTCCTCATCAGATCTATCCGCGCAGTCAGTCTTTCCATCACAGGTCCATAGTTTGGGGATACAGACGTTAGAGTCTTTGCATTTGAAAGATGATGGATTGCAGGTGTGGTGAGGGCAAGAGTCTTCATCGCTGCCATCATAACAGTCATGATCACCGTCACACAGATATGCAAGAGAGATGCACATTCCACTGCGGCACTGAAACTGGTCATTGGAAGCACAGAGCTTGGGAGCTAGACAGGAGGAAAAGTGCCAAATTACATATATTGTACATATAAAACACAAAAATGTCTATGTTCTCCATATAATACAATGTATCAAGAAAATTATAAATTTGGCAGCTGCCACATTACCCGGGGTCTTGTGGTCTATTACCGGGTCAGATGGTCGGTGCTGCCATGTTCTCCTCTCCCCGGCTCCACACATACCGACAGAAAGACAGTACTAGCTGTGTGCTATGGGAGCGGCTTTTTGACCATTCCTTTTGTATCCAGCCATGACAATGCACTCTTGGAGGCAAAACAGAGGGGCGCGACCTGCGACCCCACCAGCAGAGAAGCCCAAACCTCCTTGTAGGGGTCATTGGTGAAAACAAGGGTTTTGTTATTGTCAGCACCAATCCAGGTTGGTTTACATGAATCCACTACACCCCTCAGCACTGTGACAGTATACTTTGGTCTACTCAGGATCTCCTGCAACCAGTGTTCCCTCTAAGCTGAGCAATCAGGAAATGATAGAGTTAAACCTGTATCTTACTAGGAAACATCCTGCAGATTGTGAATGCAAACCTTTCGAGGGGAGCCCTCATTAGAGTGACCTTTTAACTCTTTCCTTTCCAGATTGCTCAGCTTAGAGGGAACACTGCATGCAACTCTTCATTGGCAGGGTGGAAAAGGAAGAGGCCAGTCAGAACTGGCTGATACAGTTCCTTTAAGGTCTCTCAAGTCATCTATATATGTTTTAAAATACTCTGGTGGCCAGTTTCCTCCAGTTGTTCCGGTACAGTCCCTACCAGTGCAGTGACACCTTCACAGCTTCGAATTTCTGCTTTGCCTAAGTATGATAGGGACCCTAAGGCCTTTAGATATGCAAGAGAGATCCAGTTCAACTTTCTGCCTGGGAATTTTCCCTCTGAGAATGGGAAAGTGGCTTAACTTATAACCTACTTTTTGGTCAAGCCCTTGCCTGGGCCGCCCCACTTTGGGAGCATAATAATCCACTTCTGAATAAATAAACCTCATTCTTGGTGTCTGGCAAACAAATCTTTGATGAACCTTGTTGTATTTTCCCCTGGCTGCTGCTCGGATACTTCGCCTTCACCAGGTATCTGGCACTGTGGGCCAATATGTTGTGTAGTTCCGGATTTTGGCTTCAGAATTACAATGGAATAATCATGCTCTGGTTGCGACTTTGTAGTAAGAGCCATCTGACCGTATTAGGAATGAGCTTCCTCCTCCTTTTGGCTCGGAGAGATTAGCCAGACCCTGGAGAAGGTCTCCTGGTAGTATTTTGGGCAGTAAATTTAAAGATGAAATGTAAACTTAGTGGCATCAGGGTGAAGATGGGAGCGGATCCCCTCCCCAAGCCCTCATCCTAGGGTTGGGTGCAGGTCCCCATGATGGGTGTAATGCTGTTGAGCACTATGGAGCAGGTTACGAGTCGTTTCAGTATTCTTTTGTCACTGGATATGACCAAGAGTCTGAGATCATCCGTAGCACTTTTGGGACTAGAAATACTATTCAGATAGAGAGCAGGCTTCAACTGGACAAGCTGTCAGCTTGGCAGAGGGATATTGTTTTTAGTGGAGAAATACATAGGGGCAGCACGGTGGCGTAGTGGTTAGCACTTCTGCCTCACAGCACTGGGGTCATGAGTTCAATTCCCGACCATGGCCTTATCTGTGAGGAGTTTGTATGTTCTCCCCGTATCTGCGTGGGTTTCCTCCGGGTGCTCCGGTTTCCTCCCACACTCCAAAAAACATACTGGTAGGTTAATTGGCTGCTAACAAATTGACCCTAGTCTGTGTGTGCCTCTCTCTGTCTGTCTGTCTGTGTGTGTGTATGTTAGGGAATTTAGACTGTAAGCTCCAATGGGGCAGGGACTGATGTGAGTGAGTTCTCTGTACAGCGCTGCGGAATTAGTGGCGCTATATAAATAAATGATGATGATGATGATGATGATGATAGGTTCACAGATCCGGCAGACTCTGTGGGTTTTGGTGCATTTTCTTCAGGCTAGGTGTTGTGCTGGGAAGTTGCCAGGAAGTTATACAGAACCTCACGTCCTTAAGCTTTTTATTATCATGCTGGCGGTGGAGTTACAGGAAGAATATTTTTGTAAAAAAAAAAGGGAGTTTTCATTGTGATAACATGAGTGCAGTTGTCACTATTAATCATTTGTTTTCTTCACCACGGAGATTATATTTGTTCAGGAATCTTGTCCTCCTACGTTTGCACTGTAACATGTTTTCATGTTACACACATGCTTAGAGTGATAAACGCTGTGGTTTGCACTTGGTCTCTTTTCTATGTAGGCAAAATATATTTGTTGGATGTGGACACAGGTGAAACGGACTTCACCTGCTCATAATTACTTTGGCAGATCAGAAAGCTGTAGGAAGTAGCAGCGTGGGACGGTCCCTGAATGTATTGTGGCTACCACTCCTACTCACCTAAGTATTCCTCACAGGAAAACTTTTGTTCCACCCCAACTTCTTGTTTCGCCGGTCATTACGGTACTAAGAAGACCAATATCTCGTGGCTATCGGTGACCTTCTATACACTCGGATGTGCAAGATTTTGTAGCTGCATGCTCTACTTGTGCGCAAAATAATGTTACTCCACAAACTCCCTATGGGCTGCTGCATCCACTTCCCATTCCTAATCGTCCTTGGAGTCATCTCTCTATGGATTTTATTACTGATTTGCCTAATTGCAAAGGATTCACTGTGGTATGAATTATTACTGACCGCCTTTCCCTTGCTGCCCATTTTGTTCCACTGTTCTGGCTCAGCTATTTACAACAGAAGTCTTTCGTATTCACGGTTGTCCGGATGTGGTCATTTCTGACCGTGGAACTCAGTTTGTGGCAAAATTTTGAAGACATTTCTGTCGTGTTTGTGGGAATAAGTTACAATTTTTTGTCCGCCTATCATCCTCAAACTAATGGGCTGACTGAAAAAAACAATCAAGAGCTCGAGAAATTCCTCAGATGCTATATATCGGTCAAGCGTGACGATTGATTTGTTACCTTGGGCGGAATTCGCCCATAATAACCATTGTCGTGATTCTACTTCGGTCTCTCTTTTCTTTGCTCTTCAGGGATTTCATCCTAAGCTTCCCTCATTTCATGACTTACCTCCGTCCGGAGTTCCTGTTGTGGATTCTCTTTTGCAAAATTTTTCTTCCAGATGGGCCCAAATCAAATGGAGATTGTTTGAATCTTCCACTTTGAGTAAAAAGTGTTATGATGAAAAGAGACGTCCAGCTCCTCTACTCTCTACCGGTTGTCCACTCGAATCCTTAGCCCTCAGGTCCGTTCCAGGAAATTCTTTCCTCGCTTCATTGGTCCCTTCAAAATCTCTGAGGTTATCAACCCGGTGGAATTCAGATTGCAACTACCTCACACTTTGAAAATGCCTATAAGTTGTCTTCTTCTAAGAAGCTACCCCCAGTGCTCTCCATACAAGACTAAGAGTACGAGATTAACGAAATTTTAAACTCCCGTATTTGCAGAGGTTCGTTGCATTTCTTGGCCGATTGGAAAGGTTATGGACCTGAGGAATGCTCCTGGATTCCCGCTAGAGATCTCCATAGGAAATTTCCACATAAGCCGTATAGGATGTCCGGAGTTCACCCCTAAGGGGATGGGTACTGTAAGAGTACTACCTCTCCGCGTTCCTATTCCCGATTTCAGCCGCCGCTCTGTTCTTCCGGGCGGCGTCGCTGCTGCGGTCATGTGACTCAGGGGCAGGGAATTTGTATTCCGCTCCCCTATATCTAGCGCACTCTGACACAGTGCCTGTGTCAGAGCAACAAGTTACCTTAATACTGTACTCACCACTGACCTTGCAAGACCTGGTCACAGGATTCATTTGGTAACCGTCGTTACATTCACATTTATAGCCTCCTTCCAAATTAATGCAGATTTGGCTACAGGAGTTATTTGCAAGACCTATATTATTCCTTACTGTTTTCATGTATAATAAATGTATCATACAGCATGTTGAGGAAAAAACCTTATCAACGAAAAGATTAGCTGAAGAAGAAATTACAAGGTTTTGAATACTAATTAAGTATACTGAGGGCCGACTAGGGTCAAAGGGCAGCTAACTTGCACAGGCCGAGCCATCCAGCACTAGACTTGCAGGGTATTTAGGAGAAGGTGTCCCACCAGTCGCGTAAACTATCTGCACTCTTCCCCCACCCCTGTTGTATGATACCATTAGACAAGCACCTAAGGAGGAGGATAGAGTCTAGCAGATAGAACACTTTTTACACAAGGCGCTATCCCGGCTGCTGTTTCTTATTTCTAGATGTGAAAGTGACAGCAAAACAAAAATCAGATCATTGGCTTGTAAGAAGGCATGACTAAATACTTGTACTGTCACAATATGTAGGTGAATTACTATGATTTCAATGACTTAAAGCAACCAATGCCCAGGATAATACATACATTACAGCAAGTTACCTTCACAATTTCTTGCATCCACAAGGCGATAGCCGTTTGGGCATAAACACTCGTAACCAATCTTAAGATCATTGCAGGTGTGCGAGCAGCCCCCATTGTTTTTCAAACACCCATTTTCACCTAATGAAAAGGAGACAACAATACTTGTGAAAACAGAAGAAGCCCTGCAGAGAAACTTTAGAAGATGTGACCTAAGTCCTAATATGCCAAATGGTTTCATAAAAATTTGGTGCACTCACGATGAAGTGGTTCATCTGTCCAGTCTCTGCAGTCTCTGACTCTGTCACACATTTTATCCATGCTGATACATTCTCCACTGTGACACTTGAATATGACCGATGAATATCACCTAGGTCTGGGCCCTTGCATGCTAATGAGGATCCTTGCACTCTATTCTTCCCCTTCGACCTATTTGAGAGTTAACAACCCCTTCCTCAACCATTACTAAATAGGAAATGGGACACACCAAGGCAGCACTTTCTTTTTTTTGCATGTCTTGAATCTACACCGACATTAGTGGTCTAAAATAAGGTTCTTCTCACCAAAACAATTGCGACATACACTGATGAGCCACTGTTTTTTACTGACCACTGGTCTCCCAAATCTACTAACTGAGATTAATGGGGAAGCACATGCACAAATTTACATTAATATAAATCAAAGATTACTGCCAAGCATGTATGTGAAATGCGTTGGGTCTGTATTATTTATTTGGTATTTATTCTAAGACACAAGAACCCAAGTATAAAATCCTCTCAACATGATACAAAACTTCTGATCACTTGAAAAATATATTTCTTGAACCTGACCAGCTATGCAGACAGTCCAGAGAGGAAAGTGGTACATTGTTTCACAACTTTGGACTGTAGTCAAGGTTTAAATCTATTGGTAGAAAGTAATCTTTTCCACATCCCCAATCACAGGAAAACAGGTTCCATTAGACCGCTTGTTTGTACTTTGTACTTCTTTGCATTGAAAGAAGGCCTAAAGGACGCTTACTGTCAACATCTTCTCTACCACTGAGAATTATTTTTCTAAGGTGGAAGTTCCTCCAAGCTGAAGAAACAAAGGCTGCTACCTGCCATTTTTCCTGGGGCTTTGTCATTTCTTTAATACAGAACCAGCAAAGCAATAAAGGTCACTTCTTTAGATGGCGACATGGGGGTTGGGAGCTATGAGATTAACAGAGGGATCTGAAGAGAAATGACTGCACAGAACAGGTGGTAAAGCAGCTTTAAGTCAATATTTTGTATATGGCTGATTTCTGGATCAATGAAGAATTTATCAAAAGAGAAAAAAAATGAAAATAAGACATTCAGAGTCGCCGTAAAATGCCTGTGTTTCTCATTTCATTGACAACAGTTTTGACAGGCAGAACACTCATCATTTAAACAACCAATCTCATCACTAAGATCTTTGCAGTCATATTCTAGGTCGCATTGCTGGCTGCCGTTTATACACTTCCCGTCATTACACTAAAATTGATCTGGGCTGCAAGTGGGTTTTTCTGTAATGAAAATCAGATGAAACAAAAAAAAAGCCACCAACACCTCATTGTATGTCACTCGTCAGCCAGAAGGACATATTGATCAAGGAAAGTCCCACATCGTTACTTACCACAGTGCTTTTCATCAGATTCGTCCTTGCAGTCATACTCTCCATCGCACTTCCAAATAATGGGTATGCATTCACCGCTGCCGCAGTGGAACTCCAGAGAGGAGCAGGGTTTGTCTGTCTTGATTGGCTCCTTCTCTTCACAGTTCTCCTCATCAGATCTATCCGCACAGTCAGTCTGTCCATCACAGGTCCATAGTTTGGTGATACAGACGTTAGAGTCTTTGCATTTGAAATATGATGGATTACAGGTATGGTGAGGGCAAGAGTCTTCATCGCTGCCATCATCACAGTCATGATCACCGTCACACAGATATGTAAGAGAGATGCACATTCCACTGCGGCACTGAAACTGGTCATCGGAAGCACAGAGCTTGGGAGCTAGACAGAATGAAAAGGGCCAAATTACATATATTGTACATATAAAACACAAAAATGTCTATGTTCTCCATATAATACAATGTATCAAGAATATGGTCGGTGCTGCCAAGTTCTCCTCTCCCCTGCTCCCAGCATACCGACAGAAAGACTATACTGGCTGTGTGCTATAGGAGTGGCTTTTTGACTATTCCTTTTGTATCTACCCATGACATTGCACTCTTGGAGGCAAAACAAGGGTTTTGTTATTGTCAGCACCAATCCAGGTTGGTTTACATGAATCCACTACACCCCTCAGCACTATGACATTATACTCTGGTCTACTCAGGACCTCCTGCAACACTTCATTGGCAGGGCGGAAAAGGAAGAGGCCAATCAGAACCAGCTGATTCAGTTCCTTCAAGGTCTCTCAAGTCACCTACATACGTTTTAAAATACTCTGGGTGGCCAGCTTCCTCCCATTGTTGTGGCACCTTCACAGCTTCGAATTTCTGCTTTGTCTAAGTATGATGGGTACCCTAAGTCGTTTAGATGCTTCCTTAATTAATTTGCAATCCAGTTCAACCTTCTGCCTGGATATTTCTCCTCTGAGAATGGGAAAGTGACTTAAATTATAACCTACTTTCTGGTCAAGTCCTTGCTTGGGTTGCCCCACTTTGGGAGCATGATAATCCACTTCTGAATAAATAAACCTAATTTTTGGTGTCCGGCGGTTGATGAACCTTGTTGTATTTCCCCCAGGCTACTGAACGGATACTTCGCATTCACCAATGCCGCTCTCCGTTCCTTCAAAAGGTTTGAACTCCATCTCAACTTCCTGTGTCTCTATTTCCAGAGATTACTTGTGGTTTACTCTTCATCATGATGTTAAAGAGTTTGTTGCAGCCTGTCCCATTTCTGCCTGATATAACGTTCAGCACTAGACACCTTTTGGCCCTTTATTCATTCTACCAAGTTGAAGTGTGCCGGCAATGCTCCCTTGTCACTCAGCATTTACCCTGCTCCTACTATAAGAGTGTTTTAATTTAGTCTTTGGAAGAATATATGAGGGTAAGAAGGAAGATGAAATTACGAGACAAACTTTCTCAAGCTTTAATTTTTCTGGCAAGTTATATAGGGAAAAGACCAGAGATTTGCTCTACAATTCATAGCTATATGGATACCAATAGGGAGCCTTACCGGGCGTTTAGAGGTTAGGCCTGGCTTCAATATAATGGGCTGATTAAGCTGATAAATGTGGCCTGTACAGTGTGACAAAACGAGTATGATATGTGAATTATAGCAAATACTTTGTATAGCCCTTCTTTTGTTTCCCCAGCTCTTCAGACTACAACTGCATTGTCCAATTACATGTGGTTAAGGGGACATTGTAATTCAATTTAAATATGTATATTTTGTATTATATATTGATGACTTGAAGTAATGTTATTCATTGTCCTTAAACTGAAGCCAGGAGGGTTATGGGTAAAGATCAGGTGGTGTCTAGGATACAGGTGAGAGGGCTTGAGCTGCATTCATTCTCCCCCCTCCTTCCTCTACAGGAAGCATGGAACAGCTGGGGACCCTGTGACATCACAAAGTAGTGTAAGGGGTTAATTTTAGGAGGGGCTCACTGCTACCTTATCCTTGGAAGTAGGGGAAGCCAATTAAGCATCAATTGTTCTCCTTAGGACTAGTCCAGACGTTCTGTCTGCATCCCAGCAGGGGGCTTCTGTGAAAGGACATCTCATCTCCACTGCCCTGTCCAAACCCCCTAGTCCTGCACTGGCCAATGGGGAAGTAGAATAGATGCAGGGGTTTGTCCAGGGAGGGGAAAGACTGTGGAAATTAGACCTGTGATATATAAGGAACAACTCCAGGGGGGAGGGGTGTTCATGCTTGGATTTCATTCAGGAAGGTGCAAGATGGAGTTTTGAATTGTCGTTTTCTAACTCAAGTCTATATATGCAGCTGAGAGGGATCCATGGGTCATGAAGTCTGGACAGCAGGTGACTATATCTCCTTAAGTTATTGGGGTAAGGGACAGATGATGTGGTAAATCAGCCTGGCATTTATTTACTGTGTGTACATAATATTGTAGTGTGATTTGTATGACAATAAATATACTGTTGTATGTTTATAACTGCATTTTGCCTGAGTGACCATACGAATCCTAGAAGGTACTGGGTAGCACTGGGCCAGATAAACCCGGTATCTTCACATTTTTGGTGGCAAGCAGTGGGGTCACTCAGTCCCAGGTCCTATCTGGGTAGAGCTGCAGGGGAACTGTATCGTGATACATTCCAGGGCTCTGCAAAGCAGTTAGCACTAGAAACCAGTTACCACATTATCCTGAACTTACTCCTAAAGGCTTTAAGGTAGAAAGTGTCACGAAAAGCGTTGTGGGCTTTAGGCGAGGGAAGATGCCGTCTAAGTGCCGATTTGATAAGGGGAAGCGCACCCCGCCAGAGGAGAGCGGAAGATGGAACCGTGTCTCAAAGAGAGGAAATCACAGTGAGGTGATCCCTGGAAGTAAAATGGGTGTGAGCTCTAGGAACAAGAGAGCAGATCACAGCCCAGTGTTGAAAAAGTTCCCAAAGGAAGGGATGAAGCAGTCCAGTACAACCAGGAGAAAGGTGTACTGGGATGAAGGACTGTGGGAGTGTCTGCAGGATGGGGATATGGATGTGTTGCACCACCCCACCACAATGCAGCACATTTTGGATTATTGGGATGAGGAGTGCCCAAAGATTATTATGTGGGAAGGAGCCAGTCTACAGGAGAAATTGGAGAACCTGTTGGATGTGTTCCTAATGTTGAAAGAGGAGGCAAGTGCCTGTAATTTTCAGGATGAACCAGCATGATTTTACACATGAAGTTATTTGTACTATGCAGAATCTGGCCAAGGGAGAATCCAGATACAACAATAATCAGCAGTACAAACAAGACGTAAATGGACTATTACAGCACAGGGACATGCCTGATGAATCCCCTGCAAATGTATTAATAGAATCTGTCCCATTAGCAGATTCTACAGATCCACTAGAGACAATGAGTATGGAGGAGCTGATAGTGGAATGCCAGATCCGGGGTGTACCTTACCTGTACAGCACACACATGGATATCCTGAAACGTTTGTTAAAAGATCAGGAGAATCCCGTCAATGCCTTTAGTGTTTATAGAAAATGGATGCTCACTTTAGGTCCCCACATACCTCTCTGGGAACAAATGCAATGTCTGCAACAGAGTTTTGAAGAAGCAGAGGATGAGGTATGGCGCCAAGGATTTACGGACACTGAAATGTGGCAGGATCAGTGTTATCGAGTGAATACTGAAAAATGCCAATTGGAATATCTTTTATCACACTCTAAAAAGATGGCTGCTCAGTCTGTTAATCAGGGGGAGGTCCATCCCAGTGGATTAAATACAGTTGCCCAAGCTACTATCTTGGGGGAGACTGGAGAAGAACTGCTTGGTGAGGATGTTGTACCTCTGACTACTCAGAAAGGATTAGGAGAAATTCTCCCATTTGGTGACTTGGATGGAAAAGAGCTACCAAGTAAGTACCATGTAGTAGCATCTTCTGATAATTTGCCAGTGTTATTGGAACCTGAGACTGTGTCTGAGTTAGAACAGAATTACAGAAAAGACCAGTTATCCATCCCTGTTGTGCCTGAAAAGAATTTGTTTAATGAAGTAACGCAGGATACCGCATGTGTGCTCTCCGGGGCAAGTGATGTACAGCTTTACCCAATTGTGACAGAAGAGAATCATAAACTTGCGCAACATATGATCTCAGCAGAAATCATGTTTACAGACTGTAGGACAGAATTAATGGGAGAGGATAAAGGAATTGTCATGTCAGAGGCCACTACCATGGGGCCCTGGGAAAATTACACTTATGCCTTCCCCTATGCAGAATTGGCAGATGAGGAGATGTTGACTGAGTGGGTGTCTGAGAGGGCACCAGTACAGCAAGATTCACCAGCCCCACCAGCTTTGATGCATCGCACTCCGGCTCCAAATCTGGGAATCCAGGACCCAATACCAGAGGCCTGCACTGGACCATCCACTTTGCTTTGCTGCCAGGAGGACAAGTCTGTGTCCAATGAGGATTCACACTACCCCGATGCGCCAGAGGCGAGGGAAGTAGTGCAACAGTTGGATGTGGTAGCAGGGGAGGGGAGATGCACACAAACATACTTACAGGGGCACCCACATGTGGTTTGGGAGGGGGACAGAGGATTCCCCATAAGCAAAGAATTAATGGAGCCCCCACGCTTGCCTGCCACTGGGCAGTTGTCCCTTGAGTGTTTGGGGGAGGGGGGATTGGATCTTTGCCAGAAACAAACGGACAAGGAGCCAGAAAGTTTGCCTGCCACTTGGCAGTTTTCACTTGAATATGTGGGGGAGGGGAGCATGGTCTCCAGAAACAGAGGACAGGCCAAGGGACTATTTGCAGTTGGGCAATTAAGGGTGGATAAGGCACACAAGGGATGTTGGACTACAACTCTCCTACCATGGATGTGTGCACAGGAGTGGCCCAGTTTTATTGTTGTCTCATCTTATGACACAGGGCAGCATAAACCCCCACTCCAGCTGAGTGGGAAGATATGCCTGCAGCCATGGGACCCTGGTGGGAGATTGAGGAACTGTGTACTGCTGTCTACCTTGCCATCAGACCCAGGAGAAACCACAGCAGGCCAGAAACTTTGGACTTGGAAGAAATGATTACTTGGGGCTAGGGAGCCACTGGGAAACAAGGGCTAAAAAAGTAGGGGAGGAATGTGACAAAACGAGTATGATATGTGAATTATAGCAAATACTTTGTATAGCCCTTCTTTTGTTTCCCCAGCTCATCAGACTACAACTGCATTGTCCAATTACATGTGGTTAAGGGGACATTGTAATTCAATTTAAATATGTATATTTTGTATTATATATTGATGACTTGAAGTAATGTTATTCATTGTCCTTAAACTGAAGCCAGGAGGGTTATGGGTAAAGATCAGGTGGTGTCTAGGATACAGGTGAGAGGGCTTGAGCTGCATTCATTCTCCCCCCTCCTTCCTCTACAGGAAGCATGGAACAGCTGGGGACCCTGTGACATCACAAAGTAGTGTAAGGGGTTAATTTTAGGAGGGGCTCACTGCTACCTTATCCTTGGAAGTAGGGGAAGCCAATTAAGCATCAATTGTTCTCCTTAGGACTAGTCCAGACGTTCTGTCTGCATCCCAGCAGGGGGCTTCTGTGAAAGGACATCTCATCTCCACTGCCCTGTCCAAACCCCCTAGTCCTGCATTGGCCAATTGGGAAGTAGAATAGATGCAGGGGTTTGTCCAGGGAGGGGAAAGACTGTGGAAATTAGACCTGTGATATATAAGGAACAACTCCAGGGGGGAGGGGTGTTCATGCTTGGATTTCATTCAGGAAGGTGCAAGATGGAGTTTTGAATTGTCGTTTTCTAACTCAAGTCTATATATGCAGCTGAGAGGGATCCATGGGTCATGAAGTCTGGACAGCAGGTGACTATATCTCCTTAAGTTATTGGGGTAAGGGACAGATGATGTGGTAAATCAGCCTGGCATTTATTTACTGTGTGTACATAATATTGTAGTGTGATTTGTATGACAATAAATATACTGTTGTATGTTTATAACTGCATTTTGCCTGAGTGACCATACGAATCCTAGAAGGTACTGGGTAGCACTGGGCCAGATAAACCCGGTATCTTCACATACAGGTAGGGAAATTATGACATCAGTTTGTGGATTAGAGTGGGTGTTCCCCCAAAAGGTTGGTATCTGCCCTTTCCAGCGGCTGCTGGCACCTTTAGTCAAGTGATGGCAGGAGGTAGGAAGTAGGAGATTTGTGTATTGGCAGTTTAATGATGGCCAATCCAAATGGAGACTCTGCTGAACGTTTTTGCTATTAGTGTTCAGGTTGTAGCAGGTGACAAACCCTCGCAAGCAGTGACAGTAGAGTAGACAGGCTTAAAAAGGACATGACACCAATGACTATTGAAGTGATGAATCCCGCCTGGGCTTAGGCACTATCAGGATAAGGAGTCAGCTGTATTGTTGGCGGTGGGACAGTAGGAACCTAAGTTTTTAACCGGAAGTCTGCACAGATGGAAATTCCTGTGATCTCTGGCAGCACTTCTCAGAGAATTGAATCTGCCCCTTAGAGTGGGAGGTGAAGGAGGAGATGGGTATAAGTTTGATCATTCATTATTTGGGCAATTTTATTTTTACTCGTGTGGCCACATGTATATTTTATAAAATGGCATTTCTCTGGTTTCCATCCTGTAATGCCACTGGAGGGCTCCAGCAGTGACAGCAGGGAGACTGCTTTTGCTGTCCTGGGATCTGGCCACTTACCCTCTGAAACAGATTTCGGCTTCGAGGGATTAGCCAGACCCTGGAGAAGGTCTCCTGGTAGTATTTTTGTCAGTAAATTTAAAGATGAAATCTAGACTTAGTGGCATCAGGGTGAATATAGAGGCTGAGCCCCCCCATTCCCTCATCTTAGGGTTGGGTGCAGGTCCCCATGATGGGTGCAGTACTGTTGAGCACTATGGAGTCGTTTCAGTATTCTTTTGTCACTGGATATGACCAAGAGTCTGAGATCATCCATAGCACTTTTGGGACTAGAAGTACTATTCAGATAGAGAGCAGGCTTCAACTGGACAAGCTGTCAGCTTGGCAGAGGGATATTGTTTTTAGTGGAGAAATACATAGGTTCACAGATCTGGCAGACTCTGTGGGTTTTGGTGCATTTTCTTCAGGGTAGGTGTTGTGCTGGGAAGCTGCCTGGGAGTTATACAGAACCTCACGTCCTTAAGCTTTTTATTATCTTATATTATTTATGGCGGTGGAGTTACAGGAAGAATATTTTTGTGACAAACAAGTGAGTTTTCATTGTGATAACATGAGTGCAGTTGTCACTATTAATCATTTGTTTTCTTCACCACGGAGATTATATTTGTTCAGGCATCTTGTCCTCCTACGTTTGCACTGTAACATGTTTTCATGTTACACACATGCTTAGAGTGATAAACGCTGTGGTTTGCACTTGGTCTCTTTTCCATGTAGGCAAAATATGTTTGCTGGACGTGGACGCAGATGAAACGGATTTCACCTGCTCATAATTACTTTGGCAGATCAGAAAATTGTAGGAAGTAGCAGCGTGGGACTGACCCTGAATGTATTGTGGCTACCACTCCTACTCACCTAAGTATTCCTCACAGAAATTTTGTTCCACCCCAACTTCTCGTTTCGTCGGTCATTACGGTACTAAGAAGACCAAGGAATTAATATCTTATGGTTATCGGTGACCTTCTTTACACTCGGATGTGCAAGATTTTGTAGCTGCATGCTCTATATGTGCGTAAAATAAAGTTACTCGACAATCTCCCTATGGGTTGCTGCATCCACTTCCCATTCCTAATCGTCCTTGGAGTTATCTCTCTATGGATTTTATTACCCATTTCCCTAATTGGAAAGGATTCACTGTGGTATGAATTATTACTGACAGCCTTTCCCTTGCAGCCCATTTTGTTCCTTTGAACAAAATGCCACTGTTCTGGCTCAGCTATTTATAAAAGAAGTATTTCGTCTTCACGGTTGTCCGGATGTGATTGTTTCTAACCGTGGAACTCAGTTTGTGGCTGTCACGGGCACTAGGAGTCTTTACCCAGGGATCACCAGATGGTAGGCTTACCAGAGCAATGTAGATGGTAATAGGGTACTCTGGTAGCTGGGTGATCACGGAACATGAAATGATGGCCGATGAGATGCTCAGGAAAGTCTATGACTAGCAACACTGGAAATGAGGTAATGATAAACAAGGAACTGTGTGGACAAGGACACGTGAAGGTAGTCAGTGGTCTGCGATAGCAAGTTGTACCACTGCTATAGTGAGGAGGAATGTCCAACAGAAACAAGGAGGTGATGAGAGTCAGCGGTCTGCGGGTAGCAAGTTGCACCGCTGTCTGAGTGAAGGAATGGAATCCAAGTGGAGGTATCCAGGTAGTCAGTGGTCTGCGGTAGCAAGTTGTACCACTGCTATGTGAGAGAATGATGGAACAGGTGATACCGGAAACAGGGATCAGTGGTCTGACATCAGCAAGTTGTACCACTGAATATATATGTGAGGAGGTGCACAGGGGAAGACTGCAACACAGGATATACACAGGCACCTTATACACGATCCACAGTAATATGCACAATATAGATATATATATATATAAATGACTGAGCAGGTCTGCAATCTAGAAAGTCTCTTGAAGTAGTCCAGCACAATGATAACACAGTCAATGATGGCAATAGACTCAGCGGATAGCAGACTCCAGAGAGAACCAAACACAGTCCAGCAAGGTATGCAATACACAGCACAGTCAATGAGAAGTATGCATACCGTGGTTCAGCAGTAGCAGTCAGATGGGATTGCAGCGGTACCTGAGCGGCTGGAGGCCGACTGGATAGGAAGTCCCTGGATAGGTGAAGCAGCGGTCAGCAGGTGCAGCGCACAGGTAAGTAGACCGACAGGGACACGAATCCACAGGAGTCAGCAACAGGTGGAACTGGACTTATAGGAAACCCAGGAGAGTGGAGATGATCCAGCAGAGGGTAGTAGAAGAGATACAAATCCAATGCTGACAGGAGGGTAGAGACCAGTGGAACACGTGAAGGCGTGGAGAGTGGATCAGCAGGAGATGGACGATAGCGCTGACCACAGCGGCAGGACTCAGCGGCACACGGAGGTAACCAGTAGCAACCACAGGAACCAACAGCGATGGGAAACAGGAGTGCAGCGCAGGGCAGGAGCAGATGATCACGAAGTGTAGCAGATGATAATGAAAAGCGGCAGTCTCGAGGAAGCCACAGCAAAGATGAGATGAGAGTGTAGTGCACGGAGGCAGCGGGTAGCAATCAGCTGGCAGTCACGATGTTAACCACAGGCGAGTTGCAAGCAGGAGACTGTAGTGCACAGCGGCAGCGGATAATAGTCAGCTGGCAGTCACGATGTTGAACACAGGCGAGTTGCAAGCAGGAGACTGTAGTGCACAGAGGCAGCGGATAGTAGTCAGCTGGCAGTCACGATGTTAAACACAGGCAAGTTGCAAGCAGGAGACTGTAGTGCACAGAGGCAGCGGATAGTAGTCAGCTGGCAGTCACGATGTTGAACACAGGCGGGTTGCAAGCAGGAGACTGTAGTGCACAGAGGCAGCGGATAGTAGTCAGCTGGCAGTCACGATGAGAAGCAGGTGAATGAGGTAAAAGCTGGAGTGCACGGAGGCAGCGGATAGCAATGAGCAAACAGTAATGATGATACAGTTGATGGTAGAAGTGGTATGGAACCACAGAGATAGAAGTGGTTTGGAAACCACGGGAATCAGCAGGGCTGAATACACGAGTAATACAGGAACACCTTCAGAGACTCATGAGGAATGAGACTCCAAGATCAGGCAACGTGGTGTTGACCACAGGTGCTTAATATAGGGAGGTTGCCTGATCTGCCAATTAAGTTAAAGGAGTATACACTGAAGTATAGAAAAGGGCTGCGCATGCGCAGACCCTCAGGATGGTGGACGGCCACGGTTCCTAAATGTCCGGGAAGAGGCACTCACGGTCCGGTGAGTGACAGTACCCCCCCTTTTAAAGGTGGGCACAGAACGCCTGGAACCGGGCTTGTCCGGATTTTTGGAGTAAAACTTCTTCAAAAGGGCAGGAGCATTAAGATCTTCAGCTTTGATCCAAGAGCGCTCCTCAGGACCAAAGCCCTTCCAATGAACGAGGAAATGGAGGACTCCTCGCGAAATTTTTGCATCTAGTACCTCGGTAATCTCAAAATCCTCCTCCTGATGAACTTGAACTGGCTGCGGAGCTGAGGGAGGAGTTGAAAAACGGTTGATAATAAGAGGTTTGAGCAAAGATACATGGAAGGCATTAGAAATCCGAAGACTCTTAGGAAGAAGGAGTTTCACACATACTGGATTGATAACTTGAATGATCCTATAAGGACCAATAAAACGAGGGGCGAATTTCATGGATGGAACCTTCAAACGAATATTTTTTGTGGATAACCAAACACGATCTCCAATTTTCAGTGGTGGAATAGCCCGCCTCTTCTTATCAGCGAAAGATTTATATTTGACAGATGTCTTCTTTAAACAGGTTCTGACCTGAGACCAGATATTTTTAAAGGTCTGACAAACCGTTTCCACCGCAGGAACTTGGGTGGGCGGGAGGGCAGGAAATTCCGGAAAAGACGGATGGTGACCGTAGACCACAAAGAATGGAGTTTTGGATGATGACTCATGGTACATGTTGTTATGGGCGAACTCAGCCCAAGGGAGTAACTCTACCCAGTTGTCTTGATTGGCTGAAGAAAATATCCTTATAAAAGTCTCAAGATCTTGATTGACACGTTCGGTTTGTCCATTGGATTGTGGATGGTAAGAAGATGAGAGTGCTAATCGTTTGCCCAAGGTTTTACAAAGGGCTCGCCAGAATCTGGACACGAATTGTACTCCTCTATCAGACACAATCTCAGATGGACATCCATGGATACGGAAGATTTCTTTAATGAAATGTTCAGCCAGGATAGACGAGGAAGGCAAACCAGACAGAGGGATGAAATGAGCCATCTTCGAAAATCTATCCACTACCACCCAAATAGTGTTATGGTTCTTACTAGGTGGTAAGTCAGTAACGAAATCCATACTAATATGGGTCCATGGTTTGGACGGAATGGGTAGTGGTCGCAGCAACCCTGCTGGGGTTCTGCGGGAGGATTTGAATTGCAAACATAATTCACAGGAAGCAATGAACTCTTTGACGTCTCTCCTCATTGAAGGCCACCAGTAACTTCGAGAGAGGATCTCAAAAGTCTTGTGTTCACCGGCGTGTCCAGAAAAACGAGAGGCATGGAACCACGAAAGGATTTTCCTCCTTAGAGTAGGAGGCACGAGGGTTTTCCCAAATGGTAGCGTTTTGGTGGATGAAGCAGCCAGTGAGATACATTTGGGGTCTAGAATGGTATGGTTGGAAACCTCTTCTATATCAGAGGACGTAACAAAGGCTCTAGATAAGGCATCAGCTTTTTTGTTTTTGGCAGCTGGTTTGAAGGTAATTATTAATTCAAAACGGGAAAAGAAAAGAGACCATCTTGCTTGACGAGGGTTCAAGCATTGGGCAGACTGGAGATATGACAAGTTCTTATGATCCGTGAAGATCGTCACCGGATGGCGAGCTCCCTCCAACAAGTATCTCCATTCCTCTAATGCGGCTTTGATAGCCAGTAATTCCTTGTCTCCGATGGTATAATTCTTCTCTGCGGGTAGGAGACCCCGAGAATAGAAGGCACAAGGGTGGAATTTTTGCTGTTCCGAGCGTTGGGAGAGAATAGCTCCTAAGCCCACATTAGAGGCATCTACTTCTAGAAAAAAAGGGAGTGTCACATCAGGCTGACGAAGGATTGGAGCCGAAGAGAAGGACTCTTTTAATGTTTGAAAGGCTTGAATAGCCTCAGTAGACCATTGCTTAGGATTAGCCCCTTTTCGAGTCAGGGCCACAATAGGAGATGCAATGGAAGAAAAGTCTTGAATGAAGCGTCTATAGTAATTGGCAAAACCTAAAAAACGCTGGATGGCACGAAGAGTAGTTGGCTGGGGCCAATGTAGTACAGCATTTACTTTGTCAGGATCCATCTTCAGACCAATTCCGGAAACAATATACCCCAAGAATGGAATCTGGGGTAATTCGAATGAACATTTTTCTAATTTACAGAACAATGAATTTTTCCGTAGCCTGGAGAGGACTTCTGCCACATGTTGGTGGTGAGAAGGCAGGTCCTGTGAAAAAATCAATATGTCGTCCAGATAGACGACGACACATACATATAATAAGTCCCGAAAAATCTCATTGATGAAGCCCTGAAAAACAGCGGGGGCATTACATAGCCCGAAAGGCATTACCAGATATTCGTAATGCCCGTCTCTGGTGTTAAACGCCGTCTTCCATTCGTCACCGGAACGAATTCTGATTAAATTGTAGGCACCACGAAGATCCAACTTAGTAAAAATACGGGCTCCCTTGATGCGGTCAAATAGCTCAGTGATCAACGGAATGGGATACCGATTCTTGATAGTAATGGCATTGAGTCCACGAAAATCTATACAAGGGCGTAATGATCCATCCTTCTTTTTGACAAAGAAGAACCCAGCTCCAGCGGGCGAGGTGGAAGGTCGAATGAACCCACGCTGGAGGTTCTCCCGTATATATTCAGATGTAGCTTGAGTTTCAGGTAACGAGAGTGGATAGACCCGGCCCCTGGGAGGAGTCTTGCCAGGAAGAAGATCAATCGGACAATCCCAAGAACGATGAGGAGGAAGACGTTCAGACTGAGCTTTATCAAAAACATCGGTAAATGAAGCATATTGAGGAGGGAGTCCCGGTGAAATAGCTGAGATGGAAGCTTGCTGTACCTTGAGAGGAATGACTTGGGAAAGGCAATGATGGTGGCATTCAGGCCCCCAAGACGTGACTTGAGGGGTGCGCCAGTCAATCTGGGGAGAGTGACACTGAAGCCATGGAAGGCCTAGGACAATCGGACTTGTCGTAACAGGAAGAATTAAAAACGATATCTCTTCATGATGCAGAGCACCAATCTGAAGGGTTACTGGAGACGTACTCTGGGTGATGAGACCGTTGATGAGACGTGATCCATCAATAGCCGTCACAGTAATGGGAGTTTTTAAGGTAATCATTGGTAGAGACCATTGATTAACTAACGATTTGGAAATAAAATTTCCTGCTGCTCCGGAATCAATCAATGCCTGTGACTCAAAGGTCTTGGTAGCAAAGGAAATAGTCACATCAAAAGCGCAGACTTTAGATTTCATAGACGATGGAGAGGACTCCAGGGACCCTAACTTCACCTCTCCAGAACTAGTTAGGGCCTGGCATTTCCCGATCTCTTAGGGCAGGAGCTGAGGACATGAGTGGAATCAGCACAATAGATACAGAGTCTATTCTTGACTCTTCGTTTCCTCTCCTCAGAAGATAACTTGGAACGTCCTATCTCCATGGGAATCACAGCGGGTGACACTGGACGAAACTGAGGGTTAGAGCGACAAGGTGTTTTAGCAGAAGTCGTTTTCTCAGCCTCTCTTTCACGAAATCTCATATCAACACGATGGCATAGAGAGATCAAATCTTCAAGTGACGAAGGAAGCTCTTGGGTAGTCAGTGCATCTTTAATTTTATCGGAAAGCCCCTGCCAGAAGGCGGCAACCAGGGCTTCAGTGTTCCACTGAAGTTCAGAGGCTAGGATCCTAAATTGAATGACGTACTGGCCTACAGTATGAGATCCTTGTCGCAGACGGAGGATACTGGAAGCAGCGGAGGTCACACGACCTGGTTCATCGAACACACTTCGGAATGTAGAAATGAATTTGGCACTATCTCGTAATATTGGATCGTTCCTCTCCCACAGAGGGGAGGCCCAAGCCAGGGCTTGTCCTGAAAACAAAGAGATAAGATAGGCCACTCTGGAACGATGGGTAGAAAAATTTTGAGGTTGGAGCTCAAAATGGACTGAACATTGGTTAAGGAAACCCCTACAAGTTTTGGGGTCTCCATCGTACTTTGACGGAGTAGGCAGGTGAAGCGTGGAAGCTATAGACACCTGGGATGGCAATGGGGAAACGGAGGAAAGCACAGGAGCTTCAGTAGTAGCTGTCACAGTCTGTCCAGATGTTCCTTGGGAGGTTAATGACTGATAACACTGAAGTAACAGCTGTTGGCGGGCATCCTGTTGCTCCACACGGCTAACCAGATGTTGCAGCATCTCTTTGGCGGTAGGTTCCACATCTGGGTCTGTCATGGCCTGATCTTACTGTCACGGGCACTAGGAGTCTTTACCCAGGGATCACCAGATGGTAGGCTTACCAGAGCAATGTAGATGGTAATAGGGTACTCTGGTAGCTGGGTGATCACGGAACATGAAATGATGGCCGATGAGATGCTCAGGAAAGTCTATAACTAGCAACACTGGTAATGAGGTAATGATAAACAAGGAACTGTGTGGACAAGGACACGTGAAGGTAGTCAGTGGTCTGCGATAGCAAGTTGTACCACTGCTATAGTGAGGAGGAATGTCCAACAGAAACAAGGAGGTGATGAGAGTCAGCGGTCTGCGGGTAGCAAGTTGCACCGCTGTCTGAGTGAAGGAATGGAATCCAAGTGGAGGTATCCAGGTAGTCAGTGGTCTGCGGTAGCAAGTTGTACCACTGCTATGTGAGAGAATGATGGAACAGGTGATACCGGAAACAGGGATCAGTGGTCTGACATCAGCAAGTTGTACCACTGAATATATATGTGAGGAGGTGCACAGGGGAAGACTGCAACACAGGATATACACAGGCACCTTATACACGATCCACAGTAATATGCACAATATAGATATATATATATATAAATGACTGAGCAGGTCTGCAATCTAGAAAGTCTCTTGAAGTAGTCCAGCACAATGATAACACAGTCAATGATGGCAATAGACTCAGCGGATAGCAGACTCCAGAGAGAACCAAACACAGTCCAGCAAGGTATGCAATACACAGCACAGTCAATGAGAAGTATGCATACCGTGGTTCAGCAGTAGCAGTCAGATGGGATTGCAGCGGTACCTGAGCGGCTGGAGGCCGACTGGATAGGAAGTCCCTGGATAGGTGAAGCAGCGGTCAGCAGGTGCAGCGCACAGGTAAGTAGACCGACAGGGACACGAATCCACAGGAGTCAGCAACAGGTGGAACTGGACTTATAGGAAACCCAGGAGAGTGGAGATGATCCAGCAGAGGGTAGTAGAAGAGATACAAATCCAATGCTGACAGGAGGGTAGAGACCAGTGGAACACGTGAAGGCGTGGAGAGTGGATCAGCAGGAGATGGACGATAGCGCTGACCACAGCGGCAGGACTCAGCGGCACACGGAGGTAACCAGTAGCAACCACAGGAACCAACAGCGATGGGAAACAGGAGTGCAGCGCAGGGCAGGAGCAGATGATCACGAAGTGTAGCAGATGATAATGAAAAGCGGCAGTCTCGAGGAAGCCACAGCAAAGATGAGATGAGAGTGTAGTGCACGGAGGCAGCGGGTAGCAATCAGCTAGCAGTCACGATGTTAACCACAGGCGAGTTGCAAGCAGGAGACTGTAGTGCACAGCGGCAGCGGATAGTAGTCAGCTGGCAGTCACGATGTTGAACACAGGCGAGTTGCAAGCAGGAGACTGTAGTGCACAGAGGCAGCGGATAGTAGTCAGCTGGCAGTCACGATGTTAAACACAGGCAAGTTGCAAGCAGGAGACTGTAGTGCACAGAGGCAGCGGATAGTAGTCAGCTGGCAGTCACGATGTTGAACACAGGCGGGTTGCAAGCAGGAGACTGTAGTGCACAGAGGCAGCGGATAGTAGTCAGCTGGCAGTCACGATGAGAAGCAGGTGAATGAGGTAAAAGCTGGAGTGCACGGAGGCAGCGGATAGCAATGAGCAAACAGTAATGATGATACAGTTGATGGTAGAAGTGGTATGGAACCACAGAGATAGAAGTGGTTTGGAAACCACGGGAATCAGCAGGGCTGAATACACGAGTAATACAGGAACACCTTCAGAGACTCATGAGGAATGAGACTCCAAGATCAGGCAACGTGGTGTTGACCACAGGTGCTTAATATAGGGAGGTTGCCTGATCTGCCAATTAAGTTAAAGGAGTATACACTGAAGTATAGAAAAGGGCTGCGCATGCGCAGACCCTCAGGATGGTGGACGGCCACGGTTCCTAAATGTCCGGGAAGAGGCACTCACGGTCCGGTGAGTGACAGTGGCAAAATTTTGGAGAGCTTTATGTCGTGTTTTTGGGATTAAGTTACACTTTTTTGTCTGCCTATCATCCTCAAACTAATGGGCTGACTGAAAGAACCAATCAAGAGCTTGAGAAATTCCTCAGATGCTATATATCGGTCAAGCGTGACGATTGATTTGTTACCTTGGGCGGAATTCGCCCATAATAACCATTGTCATGATTCTACTTCGGTCTCTCTTTTCTTTGCTCTTCAGGGATTTCATCCTAAGCTTCCCTCATTTCATTACTTACCTCCGTCTGGAGTTCCTGCTGTGGATTCTCTTTTGCAAAATTTTTCTTCCAGATGGGTCTAAATCAAATGCAGATTGTTTGAATCTTCCACTTTGAGTAAAAAGTGTTATGATGAAAAGAGACGTCCAGCTCTTCTACTCTCTACCGGTTGTCCACTCGAATCCTTAGCCCTCAGGTCCGTTCCAGGAAATTCTTTCCTCGCTTCATTGGTCCCTTCAAAATCTCTGAGGTTATCAACCCGGTGGAATTCAGATTGCAACTACCTCACACTTTGAAAATGCCTATAAGTTGTCTTCTTCTAAGAAGCCACCCCCAGTGCTCTCCATACAAGACTAAGAGTACGAGATTAACGAAATTTTAAACTCCCGTATTTGCAGAGGTTCGTTGCATTTCTTGGCCGATTGGAAAGGTTATGGACCTGAGGAATGCTCCTGGATTCCCGCTAGAGATCTCCATAGGAAATTTCCACATAAGCCGTATAGGATGTCCGGAGTTCACCCCTAAGGGGATGGGTACTGTTAGAGTACTACCTCTCCGCGTTCCTATTCCCGATTTCAGCCGCCGCTCTGTTCTTCCGGGCGGCGACGCTGCTGCGGTCATGTGACTCAGGGGCAGGGAATTTGTATTCCGCTCCCCTATATCTAGCGCACTCTGACACAGTGCCTGTGTCAGAGCAACAAGTTACCACTTGGCATCTGGCTTTCCATGTATATCCTGTGCTGCTTCTGGTGTTTCCCTGTGTATGACCTTTGTCTTGTTAGACCTCTGCTTCTGGATCTGCTGCTGCCTGTGTACCTGTGTATCCGACCCGGCTATCCTGATTGACTACGCTGCTGCCTGTGTACCTGTGTATCCGACCTGGCTATCCTTATTGACTACGCTGCTGCCTGTGTACCTGTGTATCCGACCCTGCTATCCTTATTGACTACGCTGCTGCCTGTGCTCCTGTGTATCCGACCCGGCTATCCTGATTGACTACATGCTGCCTGTGCTCCTGTGTATCCGACCTGGCTATCCTTATTGACTACGCTGCTGCCTGTGTACCTGTGTATCCGACCCTGCTATCCTTATTGACTACGCTGCTGCCTGTGCTCCTGTGTATCCGACCCGGCTATCCTGATTGACTACATGCTGCCTGTGCTCCTGTGTATCCGACCTGGCTATCCTGATTGACTACGCTGCAGCCTGTGCGCTGTGCTACTTCAGCTAAACAAGCCTGCTCCACTGTGCCGTACACTACCTCTACAGTGTCTACTCTACTTTATTCTGCCGGAACTCTTACCTAACGTCTATCACCTATTACATCAGTGGGCTAACCTAAGTGCCGCGACCTGCGAACTTCTAGCGGCGGTTCTTGGTGAAGACTGGGGGGTTGGTTAGACTCCGCGCCTTGGGAAGGTCTGCGTTAACACTGACTGATAGGAATCTCCCATGACACCTCTTCGTCGGGCCAGTCTGAAGGGATATGCACATATCATCATCAGTTATTTATATAATGCCACTAATTCCGCAGTGCTGTAAAGAGAACTCACTCACATCAGTCCCTGTCCCATTGGATCTTACAGTCTAAATTCACTAACATACATACACAGACACACACACACACACACAGACAGACAGACAGAGAGACACGAGTCAATTTTATAGCAGCCAATAAACCTACTAGTATGATTTTGGATTGTGGCAGGAAACCGGAGCACTTGGAGTAAATCCACTCAAACACGGGGAGAACATACAAACTTCGCACAGATAAGGCCATGGTCGGAAATCATGATCCCAGTGCTATGAAGCAGAAGCGCTAACCACTAAACCACCGTGCTGCCCACATGTGTGATCTTGCTAGCCAGTTCATGCTGCTCTAGATGCAAATTCACATTGCTTGTTAAGGTTTATTTTAATTTTTAGGATTAGGAAGAAAAGAAGATTATGTATGCACTGTAAAATGTGGATTATTACAGGCTGAAATAAGGCCCATAGTAATTTTGTATACATCAAAAATATGGAAGAGTGTACTTATGGATAATTAACTACACATTACAATAAAAGAACATATTGAGATGATCCATAAGACAGATGTACCTGTTGGAAGTTCTGGAGCAGAAAAATCAGGAGTCCTCTTCTCACTATGGGATGTGATGGTTTTGGCTTGTGGTTGGTTTGTTGTAGGTGTATCAGTTAAGAGCCTTGATGTCCGCTGTTCAGGAGGACTTTTAGAAGTCATGGTAATTTTGGCAAGAATGGTACTCCTGGGTGATGTGACTGGAGGCAAGGTGGATGGAGAGACAGGAGAAGCTTGCTCTGTAGAGACAACAGTAATTTTTATTACTAACTTGTACAAGAGAGAGTGAATATATGAAGATCCTGTCACACAGGCTCCTATGTGGAGAGGTCCTTGTATACATAATATGAAGCTTATGGAGTCAGGAATACATGTGATGAATATGTAAGATGTGAAGAAAGGCTTCCTTATACTGTACTCATCACTGACCTTGCAAGACCTGGTCACAGGATTTATTTGGTAACTGTCGTTACATTTACATTTATAGCCTCCTTCCAAATTAATGCAGATTTGGCTGCAGGACTTGTATACAAGACCTATATTATTCCTTACTGTTTTCATGCATAATAAATGTATCATACAGCATGTTAAGGAAAAAAACCTTATCAACGAAAAAGTTAGGTCAAAAAGAAATTACAAGGTTTAGAAGACTAATTAAGTATACCGAGGGCCGACTAGGGTCAAAGGGCAGCTAAGTTGCACAGGCTGAGCCATCCAGCACTAGACTTGCAGGGTATTTAGGGGAAGGTGTCCCACCAGTCGCGTAAACTATCTGCATTCTTCCCCCACCCCTGTTGTATGATACCATTAGACAAGCACCTAAGGAGGAGGATAGAGGTTAGCAGATAGAACACTTTTACACAAGGTGCTATTCCAACTGCTGCTTATTTCTAGATGTGAAAGTGACAACACAGCAAAAGTCAGATTATTGGCTTGTAAGAAGGCATGACCAAATACTTGTACTGTCACAATATGTAGGTGAATTACTATGGGTTTATCTGCAATAAAAATCAGATGAAACAAAATAAAAAGCCACCAGCACCTCATTGTATGTCACTCATCAGCCAGAAGGACATATTGACCATGAAAAGTCCCACATCGTTACGTACCACAGTGGTTTTCATCAGATCTGTCCTTGCAGTCATAATCTCCATCGCACTTCCAACTCCTGAGTATGCATTCACCGCTGCCGCAGTGGAACTCCAGAGAGGAGCAGGGTTTGTGTTTCTTGATTGGCTCCTTCTCTTCACAGTTCTCTTCATCAGATTTATCTGTACAGTCAGTCTTTCCATCACAGGTCCATAGTTTGGGGATACAGACGGTAGAGTTTTTGCATTTGAAAGATGATGGATGGCAGGTGTGGGGAGGGCAAGAGTCTTCATCGCTGCCATCATTACAGTCATGATCACCGTCACACAGATATGCAAGAGAGATGCACATTCCACTGCGGCACTGAAACTGGTCATCGGAAGCACAGAGCTTGGGAGCTAGACAGAAAGAAAAGGGCTAAATTACATATATTGTACATATAAAAAACAAAAATGTGTATGTTCTCCATATAATACAATGTATCAAGAAAATTATAAATTTGGCAGCTGCCACATTACCCAGTGTCTTGTGGTCTGTTACTGGGTCAGATGGTCGGTGCTGCCAGGTTCTCCTCTCCCCCGTTCCCGACATAATGACAGAAAGACAGTACTAGCTGTGTGCTATGGGAGTGGCTTTTTGACCATTCCTTTTGTATCCACCCATGACAATGCACTCTTGGAGGCAAAACAGAGGGCCGTGACCCCACCAGCAGCGAAACCCAAACCTCCTTGTAGGGGTCCTTGGTGAAAACAAGGGTTTTGTTATTTTCAGCACCAATCCAGGTTGGTTTACATGAATCCACTACACCCCTCAGCACTGTGACAGTATACGTTGGTCTACTCAGCACCTCCTGCAACACTTCATTGGCAGGGAGGAAAAGGAAGAGGCCAGTCAGAACTGGCTTATACAGCTCCTTCAAGGTCTCTCAAGTCATCTATATAAGTTTTAAAATACTCTGGGTAGCCAGCTTCCTCCCGTTGTTCTGGTACAGTCCCTACAAGTGCAGTTGCACCTTCAAAGCTTCAAATGTCTGCTTTGCCTAAGTATGATGGGGACCCTAAGTCCTTTAGATGTTTCCTTAATTAATTTGCAATCCAGTTCAACCTTCTGCCTGGGAATTTTTCCTATGAGAATGGGAAAGTGGCTTAAATTATAACCTACTTTCTGGTCAAGTCCTTGCCTGGGTCGCCCCGCTTTGGGAGCACTATAATCCACTTCTAAATAAATAAACCTCATTTTTGGTGTCCGGCAAACAAATCTTTGATGAACCTTGTTGTATTTTTCCCTGGCTACTGCGTGGATACTTCGCCTTCACCAGGTAACTGGCACTATGGGCCAATATGTTGTGTAGTTCTGGATTTTGGCTTCAGAATTACAATGGAATAATCATGCTCTGGTTGCGACTTTGTAGCAAGAGCCATCTGACCGTATTAGGAATGAGCTTCCGTCTACCCTTGATGACATCTGCTCTAGGGAGTGCGCTCTAGAAAGGGAGGCATCCTATATTCCAGTCAATTGGCACCCCACTTTCAGATTTCACTGGTACCTGTTAAGGAATCCATGCAACTGGGGCGCTCCCACTTGACTTCTTTAAAACGAGAAAGGAGGTTAAAAATAATCTATGTCAGAGGTACAAACATCCTCCTCTGTTCCCCCCACCCCTATTGGCAACACTAGGGGAGTACCTGGAGGTCACCCCTGCCGCACTCCTGTCCCACCTGTGGGAGATCCGGGCAGAGTCTTCAGACTACCAGCACTACAGCTCCCCTCCATCTCCTCCCACCTTTTGGATGTAAGATGAGGATAGTGGGGTATCCCCCCTGCTGAGATAAGAACACCAGTCTAACTAGCAGCACATTGACTTCTGCCAGCTCTGACTCTCTTGCAGTGGACACACAGCTGTCCTCGTTCACCCCCCTGCTTCCTCATTGCACCCCTTGCATTGCTTCGGGGTACCCCCACAAGCTGGATCACCTCCACTACGGTCTATAAAGATTATCATTGGTTCTCCAATTAAACAAACACCAATACTTCTGCTACAAGGATTCTCTCATATCACAATCCGGACCACTTCGTTTTTAGTACACCAGGCTTCCACAAGCTCAACATCACTATACCACCAAGCTTGGGCACCAGCCACTGAGGTTTGTACCTGTGGACACAAATCCTGAGTTCTTTGTCTCCCTCTGCCACCTCCTCTCCTCTCAGGCTGGGGATGACTTGATGCAGAGTGTGCCCATGCACCCCTCCTAGCACTGAGATCTACACTACGGAGCAGCCGACCTCCATCCTCTACGCTTTTCTCCCTTTCTGTTAATCCCCACCTTTACTACGATGCCAAGAGGGGGGAAGAAACCCCCAGGTGGCGACCTCCTTCCCTACCTCTCCAGAAACAAGACGCCTGCCAAACAAAGCAATGACATACCTGAGTCATCTCCTGGACACTCTGATTCAGATCCCGACGATGACGATCAGTCACCTATCACCCGTCGGGATTTTTTATCCCTCCTCAAAGAGGTAAGGGATGTCAAAACATCTGTACAGGCTCTCCATTCCCTGAAAGCCGACGTTGTTGAAATTGGGGATAGAACAAATCACCTGGAGCATCGGGTTGAAGAAGTGGTGACCTGCCAACAGTCGTTTCAAACTAATCTCCATGAAATGCGAAATGACATCACCCAGCTACAAGATGGCCAGGAAGATCAGGACAACCGTGCTCGACGTAACAACCTGAGAATTTGGGGGATCCCAGAACAGGTTGAACCCACCCACCTGGAACTCTACCTTAAGAAACTTTTTACCAAGCTCTCCCCCTCGACTCCTGAAGATCAACTTCTTCTCGATCGAGCCCATCGAGCACTGAGACCTCGCTCCCAAGATCCATCTCAACCTAGGGATGTTATCCTCAGATTACACTACTTTACAGCAAAAGAAGCCATCATGAAAGAGGTCCGCCGGCTTCAGATGATCACTTTCGACAACTCCAACTTACAAATCTTCCAGGATTTATCCCCCCTTACCCTGGCCAAACGGAGAGACCTCAAGCCCTTTACTACACTTCTCCGGAAACGAAACATCAAATACCGCTGGGAGTTCCCCTTTCGTATTCTAGTATGGCACCAGGGATCAATGCTTACGGCCAGGACTCTTCCTGAAGCTCAATCTCTAATTCCCAAACTTGGCATCACCACCAATAACGCTGACCTTCCCGTGGACTCTCCTCTTCCCCAGAGATCACAAAGACCGTCCACACGTGAAGCCCCCCGTTCAGAGTGGACCACAGTTCCTGGGACCTCGGCATCGCCAACTGGATCTTCAGGGACTTGACTCTGCTTATCAGGTTTTATCTTTTTGTCTCTTTCTCCCTCTCATTCCCCTTCTTCACTGTTTGGATCCAGGGCTGATCACGGAAGAAAGACTGTCTACACGCCACTTAGGTATCCCCGCCTTCTGTGGGATCCCACTTGTGCCTTAAGCTCATAACCCTATGTTGACTATTTTGCTATAGGAGGCCTCCTATTTATCAGTTTGGTTTGATTTACTGTTGTTATGCCTGTTACACATGTTTTCACCATTATTATGTTGTTTTATATGTTTCTATATGTTGGGCCTCAACATCTGTTAGCTCCCCCTTCCCTAGGAAGTCTACATACTGTTTAAAGGCTCCCGCCTTTTGCGGGACCTCACCCGTGCTTTTTGATGTTTCTATTATGCTACTATGTAGCTTTTGTAAGATTCTATCTGTTGGGGTCCATTATAGCTTATCTGTCCCCCCATACTGAAGGCTCGTATCCCATACTACATATCACCTAAGGGTTCCCGCCTTTCACGGGACCCCACCCGCTCTTTTGGCCTAGAGCTCTTCCCTGCCAGTTTTGACTCCGAAAGCCCTCCACCTACCTGCTTGGTTTAATACACTGTCGACAGGCCTGATTTACATGCTCGCACTATATTACAATGTTTTGATTGTGTGTTATTACCTGTCTGGCCTTAGATTCTGTTTCAGGCTCCCCCTTCTATTAAGGGTTGGTCTCCCAGACTCTCAGTGCTCAACAGTCCCTATTTTCTCCTGTGCCTCTGGCGGTGTCCTCTCTTTGCGCCTCCCTGTTATACTTGCCGTTTGGGCCACCACCGTGACGCCCACATGGTCAATTGACATCCTTTCTATTTTATTCCGGATGCCCCTGGGGAGGTGTGATGGGAGAGCACCAGAGGCTACAATGTTGTTTAGTTCATTACGAGTTAATGTAATATAAGTCCATTCTGTATAGTTTAAATAACTGGTTGTATTACTGTGTTATGCTACATACATTCCTTTATTCCTCACCATCTCTCCCCCTCTTATCTCCCATTACTCCCCCTTTCTACTACCCCCCTACCATAAGTTCCCCCTTCTATCTTCCCTCTCCATACTACCCGGCTGCTCCGCACATCACTTCATTATTCTTTCATTTCCAGCGCCCCATCTCAAAACCCTAGGAGGGTGCGCACTTCGCCCCCACTATTTGGACCCTCCTGATGCATCCTTTGGATGTTCTGCCACTCCCCCCGGGAGCTTTAGGCTCCCTTGCTGACCTATGTGCCTTATTGGCTCATAGCCTCCCTTCCCAATGTCGGCACCACAGGTCCCGGCCTATTCCGCCGTGTGACCACCTCCCTCCACCCTCCCTTCGTCCCCTTCTCCCCGCCCCCTTCCTTACTCAAATAGACCACAATAAGCTAAGGATCTTTTTTGCTCCATTCTCCACTATATGTGCCCCAAGAACCACTCAGATACCACGTCAGGTTTACTCAGATCTCCCACCTTACCCTTTGATCTCTTGCTCTCATTTTATCTTCCTCTCTCTCATCGCACATGGGTCTTAGGGTCCTTTCCCTTAATGTAAAAGGGTTAAATAGTCCCCAGAAACTAAGTAAACTTCACGTGACCCTTAAATATCATAGGGGAGACCTAATTTTCATACAGGAGACTCACTTTCTACATGACTCTCACCCCGAACTCCGCTCTAAATTATATCCCGACTCATACCATGCCTGTGATCACTCAGCTAAAAAACGGGGGGTCTCGATCTTACTGGCACGTCACCTCACGTTTGAGCTTAACAATTCTCTCGCTGACAAAGACGGACGTTATCTCATTCTGATAGGTAAGCTAAACAATAAGCTCTGTACACTAGTAAACGTTTATGCCCCTAACCAACACCAACACCGCTTCTTCACCAAACTAGATTCCTTATTGACTCGTTTTAGACAGGGGGATCTTATTGTAGCGGGCGACTTCAACACTGTTCTGAACACCACCATCGACCGTTCTGCCCCGGTGGCCGCTGTTCCGCTCTCAGCAGACCCACAATCCACTAAATCCCTCCTCAGTCTCATGAAATCCCAGCTTCTATATGACTCCTGGAGAGTGAAGGAGCCGACTACACGCGATTACACATTTTATTCTTCACCCCATGGCTCATACTCCCGTATAGATATGATCCTGCTCAGCCATGATTTGGCCCTAAACCTCCAGGCGGTCCAGATCCACCCATTGACTTGGTCTGACCATGCCCCTTTTACAATTGACATCTCTGACCTCCTACCCCGACCTCGCCCAATGACCTGGCGTCTTAATGACTCCCTTCTTCACAATACGAATATAGTATCTCAGATTAGGACTAGACTGGAGGACTACTTTGAGCTAAATGATATTCCAGAAGTCTCCAAAGCCACCTTATGGACTGCGCACAAAGCGGTCTTGAGGGGACACTTGATCAGCATGGCCTCCAGACACAAAAAAGAATACCTCACCCGAACCAATGAGCTCTCCATCCAACTTCAAACCCTGGAAGCCCAGCACAAAGCAACCCCTGATCCCGCAAACCTGACAGCCCTCCGGGAAACCAAAGCCAAACTAAACCTCCTTCTCTCTAAACAAGCGGCCACACGCCTTAAATGGCTCCGTCAGACTTTTTATGAAAAAGGAGACAAAGCTGACAAAATTCTTGCATCACGGCTGCGTACAGCTAGAACTCATAGAAATATTATTGCTATCCGTGATTCACATAACCAGTTAACTCACGATCCAGCAGATATCCGGTCAGCATTTCAACATTTTTACACTGCTCTTTATAACCTCCCGGCTCCCGCTTCCTCCCCAACACTGAAAACCCCCTCCGCCCTGATCACTGACTTTCTTGCCAAAGCCAAGCTACCTAAATTATCCCACCAAGCCCTTTCACTTCTCAATGAAGAGATCTCGACAGACGAGATCCATCAAGCCATCAAGGGACAAAAAAGTGGTAAATCCCCAGGCCCTGACGGCTTCACGGCCGCATACTACAAGAAATTTTCTGATTTGTTGGCCCCTCATCTCAAATCCCTTTATAACAACACTCTCCAAGGTGACCCTCTCCCATCAGAGATGCTGGAGGCCAAAATTGTAGTTATCCCTAAAGACGGTAAAGACCCGCTCCACTGTGCTAGCTACAGGCCAATCTCTCTCCTCAATCTCGATTTGAAAATTTATGCCAAAATCCTAGCAAACCATCTGAATGCCTTCCTCCCTTCTCTGATCCAGTATGACCAAGTAGGGTTTATCCCGGGACGCCAGGCGAGGGACAATACCAGACGTGCCATTGACATCATCCATATTACAAATTCCAGGAGATCCCCAACTATTATGCTCTCTCTGGATGCTGAAAAAGCATTTGACAGGATCTCTTGGGACTTTATGAAAGCGGCTCTTGAGTCGTTCGGCTTCGCTGGCGACTTCCTCACTGGCGTCCTAGCATTATACACCACCCCTACTGCTAAAGTCCTGGTTAATGGCACTCCCTCAGAATCATTCTCCATTCGAAATGGAACACGACAGGGTTGCCCCCTTTCCCCTCTGATATTTGCTCTGATAATTGAACCTCTGGCTTCCCAAGTTAGGTCTAATCCTAGCATACAGGGGGTCAAGGTGGGTAATACGAACTCCAAGATCTCACTCTTTGCAGACGATATCCTCCTATCACTTACCCAACCGGGGATCTCCTTGCCCAACCTATAGGCCATCCTTCAGAACTACAGCGATGTTTCGGGCTATAAGATAAACTACACCAAGTCAGAGGCCATGCTGCTTTACGTTTCTCCTCGGGATACCGAGCTCCTCCGGGCTAACTTTAATTTCAAATGGCAGAACAGGAAGATCAAATACCTGGGGGTTTTCCTCACTTCTCGCTATGACCTCCTCTTTCGTGAGAATTTCCTACCCCTTTTCTCCAAGACGCAATCAGACCTGACCTCCTGGAACCGCCTTATTATTTCGTGGCTGGGCAGGATCATAGCTGTCAAAATGAACATACTCCCCAAATGGCTGTACCTCTTCCAAACCCTTCCGGTAGCTGTCCCTGCCTCTTTCCTTGCCAACATCCAGAAGGCCCTTAACCGCTTTATTTGGAACCATAGACCTCCTAGAGTCTCATCCAATATCTTAAAACGACCAATCCCTGGAGGAGGAAGAGGCCTTCCCGACATTAAATTATACTACTTGGCATCCCACCTTTCGCAAATCGTTGCCTCCTACGCTCCCTCTGGCTCCACTGCATGGCTTGATATAGAATCGGCCCATCTAACCCTGCCCGATCTCTCCTCTCTCTGGGGCGTATCTCCCGCCCGTCGCCCCCCTGCTGTTAGAGCACTGCCTTCTATCAAATTTGATGCTATGCTCTGGGACTCCAACTCCTTCAAACTAAAACTTTCAACTGCAATATCTCCTTTAACCCCCATCTGGCATAACCCGGTGTTCCCTCCTGGATCTGCCTCTACAACCCACCGTAACTGGTCTCGTGCAGGGCTTAAATTTCCAGTAGATTTTTCCAAACAGGGCCGCTGGCTTTCGCTAGCGGATCTCCAACCCCAATCCCCGTCCCAAATCCTCAGCCCCTTTGAATTCTTCCAAATTAATCATTTCTTGCGATCCCTGCCACCAACCTATGTTCTTAGGGACCTTACTCCATTTGAATCTCTTTGTAGAAAACATCCCTTGGACAAGGGCATGATTTCTCAAATATATAGCATTCTTCTCACTTCTGCCCTTCCCTCTCCAAACCCTCATGAAGACGAGTGGGAAAAGGACCTTGGTCCTCCCCCGGATGAAGAGGCTTGGGAGGACATGAGACTGGGGATAGCTAAATGCTCCATATCAACTAAACTCAAGGAAACCTCTTACAAAATTTATTACCGTTGGTATTACACTCCCACAAGACTCCATAGAATGTTTCCCTCTTCCTCGCCCTGCTGTTGGCGGGACTGTGGCCAAAGGGGTAAGATGTTTCATATTTGGTGGTCTTGCCCGATTATCACCACCTTCTGGGACTCAGTCCATAGTTTCCTAAATACCCTTTTTGAAGCTCCTATCCCGAAAGATCCCTGGATATTTCTTTTATGTTACACTCCCCAAGACCTGGACAAATTCTCCAAGAAATTAACTGCCCACATCCTGACAGCAGCCAAATCACTCATAGCCCTTAATTGGAAAAAGACCTCACCTCCATCCCTTTTGGCTCTCAAGAAGCAGATTTGGCACGTGGCCGCTATGGAGGAGATTACGTACTACCTCCACGATAGAGGCCACGTCTTCAGTCAAGTCTGGGCTCCATGGCTAGCCGTGGAACACACCTTCCCCCCTCAACGCTCCACGTCCTCCGACCTGACCCATGTGCGATGACCCTAACTCTTCCCGACACATATCTCCCTCTCTGCTATAGGCTCAACACACCCTAGTTATCCTCTAAATACTTACAGTGCTTATCTTTGTGGTCCTACCCCCCTCACCCCTCCCCCACAATCCATTTTGTTCCTACACCCATTTTATATTACTCTTTAAAAATGTAAAAACCGGTCATTTTTGTCTAAAGGTTTCCTAATATGCGATACACCACAATAACTGTTGTGATTTTACTGTGCATGCTACACAGTGTTATCGTTTTGCTGTCTGTATTTTCTTGATTGACCACTGAAAATAAAAAATTATAAAAAAATAAAAAAAATAATCTATGTCTCTACTGTGCAGAACCTGGACATCTGTTTGAATCTTGTCCCAAACGTCTGGGAAACTCCAAAGTCTGACTGGTATCAGAGAGACCATGTCAGGTACATCCACACACTATCCCACTTCTGATGTCAGGGCCAGCTTTCCTATTCCGGTTACCCTATTCCACACTGTTGAGTCTATCACAATGACTTTTGGATTCTGGTGCAGATGGCAATTTCATTTCTGCATTCTAAGTTTCAAAGCTGTCGCTTCCAACTCATGTCATGGAGACAGCCGTCTTCTCGACTGTTATTGAAGTATTTGCATGGGGGCCTCAATGACGCTCTCAGTGCTTTCAAAAAGTTTGACCTCCTTATCTTCCTTTGTTTGCATTTGTAGAGATTACTCATGTCTTACTCTTCCTCATGATGTTACAGAGCTTGTTACAGCCTGTCCCATTTGTGCCTGATAAAAAGTTCAGCGCTAGACACCTTTTGGCCCTTTATTTATTCTACCAAGATGAAGTGTGCCGGGAATGCTCTCTTGTCACTCAGCATTTAATTTACTCATTGGAGGAATATATGAGGGTAAGAAGAAAGGTGAAATTACGAAAAAAACTTTCTCAAGCTTTAATTTTTCTGGCAAATTATATTGGGAAAAGGCCAGAGATTTTCTCTGCACTTTTTAGCTATATGGATACCGGGCGTTTAGAGGTAAGGCCTAGCTTCAATATAATGGGCTGATTAGGCTGAGAAAAGTGGCCTGTCTGGGTAGGGAAATTAGGACATCAGTTTGTGGATTAGAATGGGTGTACCCACAAACGGTTGGTATCTGTCCTTTCCAGGGGCTGCTGGCATGCTTAGTCAAGTGAGGGCACCAGTGGAAAATAGGAGATTTGTGTATTAGCAGTTTAACGATGATCAATTTAATTGGAGACTCTTCTGAAGGTTTTTGGTATAACTGTTCAGGTTGTAGGAGATGACAAACCCTCGCAAGTGGGGCAATAGAGTAGACAGGCTAAAACAAATGGCATGACACCAAAATGGCTATCGAAGTGATGAATCCTGCCTGGGCTTAGGCACTATCAGGATAAGGAGTCAGCTGTATTGTGGGTGGTGGGACAGTAGGAACCTAAGTTTTTAACCGGAAGTTTGCACAGACGTAAATTCCCGTGATCTCTGGCAGCACTTCTCAGATAATTGAATCTGCCCCTTAGAGTGGGTGGTGAAGGAGGAGATGGGTATAAGTTTGATCATTCATTATTTGGGCGATTTTATTTTTACTGGTGTGGCCCATGTGTATTTTAGAAAATGGCATTTCTCTGGTTTCCATGCTGTAATGCCACTGGAGGGCTCCAGCAGTGACAGCAGGGAGACTGCAGCCCTGGAATCTGGCCACTTACCTTCTGGAATAGATTTCAGCTTCGAGGGAGTAGCCAGACCCTGGAGAAGGTCTCCTGGTAGTATTTTGGGCAGGTAATTTAAAGATAGAATCCCCCAGTCCAGACTTAGTGGTGCCAGGGTGAAGATGGGGGCGGAGCCCCTCCCCATTCCCTCATCTTAGGGTTGGGTGCAGGTCCCCATGATGGGTGCAGTACTGTTGAGCACTATGGAGCAGGTTACGAGTCATTTCAGTATTCTTTTGGATATGACCAAGAGTCTGAGACCATCCATAGCATTTTTGGGACTAGAAGTACTATTCAGATAGAGAGCAGGCTTCAACTGGACAAGCTGTCAGCTTGGCAGAGGGATATTGTTTTTAGTGGAGAAATAGATAGGTTCACAGATCCGGCAGACTCTGTGGGTTCTGGTGCATTTTCTTCAGGGTAGGTGTTGTGCTGGGAAGTTGCCAGGGAGTTATACAGAACCTCACATCCTTAAGCTTTTTATTATCATGCTGGCGATGGAGTTACAGGAAGAATATTTTTGTGACAAACAAGTGAGTTTTCATTGTGTGGACATGAGTGCAGTTGTCACTATTAATCATTTGTTTTCTTCACCACGGAGATTAAATTTGTTCAGGCATCTTGTCCTCCTACGTTTGCACTGTAACATGTTTTCATGTTACACACATGCTTAGAGTGATAAACGCTGTGGTTTGCACTTGGGCTTTTTTCCATGTAGGCAAAATATGTTTGCTGGACGTGGACGCAGATGAAACGGATTTCACCTGCTCATAATTACTTTGGCAGATCAGAAAGTTGTAGGAAGTAGCAGCGTGGGACGGACGCTGGGCGACAGTACCGGGGAGCCGCATAGTATAGTGTGTTAGGAATGTCATAGCTGGGTTGTGTTACTATTGGGCTATTCCAGCGAACAAGAGCATACTGGGATTCTGTTCCAATTCCTGGGTGATTTGTAGAGAAGCATCTGTGACCAGCACTTTGCATGTTTAGCTTTTCTTATTAAGCACCATGGGATAAGGGACCTGATTAAGGACTTTATAGTTACTCAGGTCATAAAAGGGTACAGATCAGAAGAGATGCCAGAAGGTCAGTCTCTTTTGAAACCCTGGTAGTTATAGGTTCAGTACTGGAGCAAGTATGGATTTCAGCATGTGAGCAAAAGTGGTTTGAGCTGACCTTTTCTCTGGCTGGTTTTGGGAACTTGAGGACAGGCAAATTGGTTTGCAGGTCTAAGGAGTTTATTTATTAACATCCAGCAAAAAGACTGTTTTATATCACCAAGGCGACTGAGCGACAGTCAGCTGCCTCAGCGAGTGGGGTGTTGTGGAGCATCCTGGTGTCATCTATTGGTGGTCTGGTGTTGTGGGTGTTCTTGACTTCTTTGTTATTCCCCTAGAATGAAGGAGTTGCCTGGAGATGTTTGTCTTGTTTGTTGTCTTGTGATGCTGCTCTAGATAGGATGGAGTGGTCACCGACTGGCTTCTAGCTGGTGTTCTTTGGAGCGGAGTGGTTGTTTGTAGGTTTGTTTGTGAGGTTATTTCTCTTTAGTCTCCGTAGGTCTTTGGCGCACACAGGTTATTGTGTTTATAGCCCATTGGCTTTTGTAGTTCTTTTGTATCTCTAGCTTTTCAATTAGTAGCACTGAGGCCTGCTTAAGCCCTAATGCTTGGTTTAATAGCTGATATAGCCTTTACTCATAGTGGCACGTACACCAGTTTGTGTAGCCTATCTTCCATGAAATCACTCTGCACATGACCAGAAAGTGAGGGCACACAAGTGCTCCTATGCAGAGTTGCTCGAATTTGGGTCGGGAGAGGGAATGGAGCAACTACAGGCTGAGTACAATAAAAGTATGTTTACACAAACGCAACTCATGCAGACACACACAGATGTACGACTGTTAGGTCTCTTGTAACTGTTATAGGGTAGGTGTGTTGTGGGGGGTGACTAGCCTCAGCGATACTGGCCCACAGTGGTGTGGGTTAACTTACCCCTTCTTTGGGCCAGTCTGAGGGGATATACACATGTGTGACCAGGCTAGCTGATTCACGCTATGCTAGGTGCAAATTCACATCGCTTGTTTAGGTTTCTTTTATTAGGATTAGGGAGAAAAGAAAATTCTGCATGTACAGTAAAATACAGGCTTAGCCTCCCTGCCGGTTATAGTTCTGTTGCCCTGCAATTGCTGTGCCTGCTCTGAGTCTGAAATTCTGCTGTTTGACCACCTGTTACCTGACCTTTTTTTGGCATTGTTATTTGGATCACTCTTGTTTGCTGCCTGCTCTTGACCCTTCGGCTTTGTACATGGGCTACTATTGGTTGCTGCCTGCCCCCTATCTTCTGACCTGAATTGGGACTCTGCTTGTATGCTTCTGACCTTCGACTTCTGGCCTGGCTCCAATTACTGCTCACTCTAACCCCTAGAGTTGCGCTCCAGCCTCCTTCTCCTCGCTACCTGTCCCTTCAGTATAAATGTAGACGTCTGTTCCTTTTGTAAAAGCTTATGCAGGATTCGGGAAGCCCTAACACTTACTGTTTGCATTTATATTAAATGTATCATAGAGCATGTTAAGAAAAAATCTGGCAAACAGACATTTGTGAAAAAGCTGGCTCAAGAACAAATTGTAAGATTTGGAAGACTAATTAAGTATATTGAGTTCCGATTGGGGTCAAAGGGCAAATATTTTGACCAGGCTGGGCAACCTGGCATTAGTTTTGCAGGGCATTTGGGCGAAGGTGCCCCACCAGTCACATAAACAATCTGCATCCTTCCCTCACCCCTGCTGTATGATACAATTAGACAAGCACCTACGGAGGAGAATAGAGGCTAGCAGAGAGAACACTATTTACACAAGGTGCTATCCCAACTGCAGTTTCGTATTTCTAGATGTAAAAGTGGCAGCAAAACAAAAGTCAGATCATTGGCTTGTAAGAAGGCCTGACTAAATACTTGTGCTGTCACAACATTCATGTGAATTACAATGATTTCAATGACTTAAAGCAACCAATGCCCAGGTTAATGCATACATTACAGCAAGTTACCTTCGCAGTTCTTTTCGTCCACAAGGCGATATTCGTCTGGGCATAAACACTCGTAACCAATCTTAAGATCATTGCACTTGTGCGAGCAGCCCCCATTGTTTCTCAAACACTCATTTACACCTAGGTAAAAGGAGACAACAGCACTTGTGAATACAGAAGAAGCCTGCAGAGAAGCTTTAGAAAATGTGATGGTCCTTATGTACCAAGTGGTTTCATAAAAATTTGCTGCACTCACCACATTTCGTAAGTGGTTCATCTGTCCAGTCTCTGCAGTCTCTGACTCTGTCACACACTTTATCCAGGGGGATACATTCTCCACTGTGACACTTGAATGTGTTGGGACCCACACATGGTGTCACTGGTTCAAGAAAAGAAAGATAACACAATGAAGAACATTAGCCTGATTCATTACTCCAGCAGTGGCAGAGGACCTTTCATCCACATGTTAACATATGCAGAATATCTGTTTGGCCGCATAGATTGGAAGTGGAGGGAAGTCACTTTCATCACCTAGGTCTGGGCCCTTGCATGCTAATGAGGATCCTTGCACTCTATTCTTCCCCTTCGGCCTATGTGAGAGTTAACAACCTCCATCCTCAACCTTTACAACATAAGAAATGGGACACACCAAGGCAGCGCTATCTTTTCTTTGCATGTATTGAATCTACACCTACATTAGTGGTCTAAAATAAGGTTCTCCTCACCAAAACAATTGCGGCATACACAGATGCACTACCATGTTTTACTGACCACCGGTCTCCTAAATCTGCTAACTGAGATTAATGGGGAAGCACAGACATTAATATAAATGAAAGATTACTGCCAAAGCGTGTATGTGAAACGCGTTGGGTCTGTATTTTTTTTTCCTGGTGTTTGTTCTAAGACACAAGAACCCAAGTATAAAATTCATCTGAATATGATACTATACTTCTGATCACCAGAAAAATATATTTTTGAACCCTCCCAGCTATACCTGCAGTACAGATAGGAAAGTGCTATGTTGCTTCACATCTTTTGGTCATAGTCAAGGTTTAAATCTATTGGTAGAGAGTAATCCCTTCCATATCCACAATCACAGGAATCCATTAGACTGCTTGCTTGTACGTTTACACCATAGTACATTAAGGGGGGGTTCAATTTCCCCTAGATTAATGCAGAGTTAATCCTACTACCGGTATTACGGTAAATTTAACCCGGCTTTCTGCTCGCAGCTCAAAAAGCCGGGGTTTAAAGTACAGTAAAAACGGTATTTAAGCGCACTATTACCATAATAACGATAATAGTGCGCAAGACTCCCCTAAGACTGGGCAATATTAAAAAAATCCCTTTTGCAGTATCTCCTTAACTCTGTGAAAGCGGTCACATATCCCTTTTCGGGAAAACAAAAATGTATCTGTACAATAAAGTTCTGTGTGCTTAAAGAGAAGAAAACAAAACCGATAGAGGATTTGAATCTCAAAACACAGGGCAAACAGTTTACCTGGATTAAGGTCCAGCACACTTTAGCCTACATAAAAATACTAGCTTCCTGATAGGAAAGATAAACTATGCTAGTTAATAGAAGATGTTGTGTTGGGTTCCTGTTCTCTTTAGAATCCTATATCACAACATCCCTCCTGTGTAATGTTAAAAAATATAAATATAGAATTGCAAAGAAAGCCTAAAAGGCGACTACTATCTACAGCTTCCCTACCACCGAGAATTATTATCCTAAGGTGGACATTCCCCTAGCTGAAGAAACAAGGGCTGCTACTTGAGTTTTTTCCTGGGCCTCTGTCATTTCTTTAATACCGGCAAAGCAATAAAGGTCACTGTGGCGGCATGGGGATTGGGAGCTATAAGCTTAACAGAGAGATCTGCAGAAAAAGGCTGCATGGAACAGGTGCTAAAACAGCTTTGGGTCAATATTTTGTATATGGCAGATTTCTGGATCTCTGAAGAATGTATCAAAAATGTAAAATAAGACATTCAGAGTTGCTGTAAAATGCCTGTGTTTCTCATTTCATTGACAACAGTTTTGACAGGCAGAACACTCACCATTTACACAGCCAATCTCATCACTAAGGTCTTTGCAGTCAAACTCTTGGTTGCATTGTTGGGTGCTGTTTATACACCTCCAGTCATTACACTGAAATTGATCTGGGCTGCAAGTTGGTTTTTCTGTAAAGATAAAGAGACAAAATAACAAAAATAAGCAACCAGCACCTCACTGTATGTCACCCGTCAGCCAGAAGAATATATTGATCATGAAATGTCCCACATAGTGGCACAGTGCTTTCAATCAGATTTGGCCTTGTAGTCATAACCTCCCTCGCACTTCCACCTCTTGTGTATGCATTTACCGCTGTCACCACGGAGCTCCAGAGAGGAGCAGGGTCTCTCAGTTGTGATTGGCTCACAGGTTTTTTTCGAGCCATCTGCACAGTCAGTCTTTCCATCACAGGACCAGTGTTTTGGGGATACAGACGGTAGAGTTCTTGCATTTGAAATATGATGGATGTACATCATTCTTTGATGAACACAGCTGTATTTCCACCTGGCTGCTGCAGGGATACCTCGCCTTCACCAGATATCTGGCATAGTGGGCCAATGTGTCGTGCAGTTCTGGATCTTGGATTCAGGATTACAGTGGAATAATGATGCTCTGATTGTGACTCTCTGACAAGGGCCATCTGACCAAATTAAGAATGAGCTGGCCTTTCAGGAGATTCCTACTTCATGACATCTGCTCTAGAAAGAAAGGCATCCCATAATCTTCCAGTCAAGTTGGCACCCCGCTTTCAGATTCCGCTGGTACCTTCTGATGAACCCATGCAACTGGTGCACTCCCACTTGACTCCTGAGGAATGAGAAAGGAGGCTAAAAAAATTCTCTGTCTCTACTGTGCAGAACCTGGACATATGTTCAAATTTTGTCCCAAATGTCTGGAAAACTCCAAAGCCTGACTGTAATCAGAGAGGCCATGTCAGGTACATCCACCCACTCTTCCACTTCTGATGCCAGTGCCAGTTTTATTATTCCGGTTACCCTATTCCGCGCTGTTGAGTCTATTACAATGCCTGTCTTTTTGGATTCTGTTGCAGATGGCAATTTCATTTCTGCATCCTTTGCATGGAAGCTAGTGCTTCTCACTCACGTCATGGAGACACCACTCTTCTCGATGACTATTGCAATTACTTGCATGGGGGTCTCAATGCCACTCTTAATGCCTTCAAAAGGTTTGATCTCCTTCTTATCTTCCTGTCTCTCTACGTCTGTGAAGCTTCATATACCTCTTCAATATGTTCTGCATCCTTAGCTTTGAAGCTGTCCTCCTGGAAACACCTATCTCCTCGACTGCTATTGCAAGTACTCGCATGTGGGCCTCCTTTTCATGTTCCTGTGTCTCTGTTTCCATGAAGCTTTATATACCTCTTCAATAGGTTGCATTCACTGATGTTTTTTTTTATAAGGAAAAGGCAGAAGTGTTATCTTCATTCAGGTAAGTACCATGTTATGCCCTTTGGGTTATGTAATGCATTGTCAGGTTTCCAAAACTTTGTTAATTGAATATTTCAGGATCTTATAGCAATTTGTCATGGTATACCTAGACGATACTTTAATTTTCTCTTATGACATATAGAAGACATGTAACAGAAATTCTCACTCAACTTTGTGCATAGAATTTTTTTGTAAAATTAAGAAGTATGTCTTCTCAGCAAAACTACATTTCTTCTGGTATATTGTTTCAGCATCTGGTTTCCAGATGGATCTCGAGAAGATAGTAGCAGTCTTAAATTGGCCACAAGCCACTGGCTTTATAGTATATTCCTTGCTAGTAGTTCCAATCACAGCCTTGACATGGAAAAATGTCAATGCCAAGGTATTGCCAGTCGAAGCCATTGAAACCTTAATACACTTAAAAGGCGTTCCCATCTGCACCCATCTTTAGACAATTAGATGTGACCTGCCTGTTTTTTCTTAGAAGAAGAGCAGGTATTTGCAGTTGCAGTACGAGCAGTTCTGTTCCTCGAGTCACTTCAGGGAAGCTTCATAATTGCTTTTCATGAAAACTATGTCTGTACCTAATGGAGGGAGATTCTTTTCCTGTAACCATCTAAACACAAGAATCTTTTCTATCTCCAGAGGGCACAGTGCTTAAACCCTCGTCAAGCGTGGTGGCCAATATTTTTCTCCAAATTTAATCCTGCCCTCACATTCTGGCTGGATTCTAGGAATAGTAAAAAGGACATCTTGGGGTAAATGTATCAAGCTGAGAGTTTTCTGGTGGGTTTGAAAAGTGGAGATGTTGCCTATAGCAACCAATCATATTCTAGCTATCATTTTGTAGAATGTACTAAATAAATGATAGCTAGAACCTGATTGGTTTTTCAAACCAGCCGGAAAACTCTCGGCTTGATACCTTTACCCCTTTGTCTCATTCCTTTTATCCTGCTGACAAAATGTCCAATTCCAAAGATCATTCCATTATGAATACCAACTGTGTTATTACTTCAACTCCAGCTACCCCAGCAAATATTTAGCAGGGTAAAACCTTTGTTACCTCTCAGCTCCATCCCAAACTTCTACGGTGAGCTCACACCTCTCATTGTGCAGGACAGGCAGTAGTCAAAAATGCTTTTCATCTTATTTCCAGGGATTCATCATGGCTTATTCTTCCTCATTATGGTAAAGAGTTTGTTGCAGCCTGTACCATTTGTGCCTGACAAAACATTCAGCACTAGACACCGTTAGGCCCTTAACTCGCTCTAGCAAGTTCCGGACAAGCCTTGTACCCATTTCTCCATTACATATCTGCGTCCCACCAGAAGTTTCAACACCATCTGGGTGGTGTTTGATAGATTTTCTAAGGCAACATACTTTGTCCCATTAAAAGGACTTCCTTCTGCTTCCACACTTGGAAGCCTCTTTGTGAAATAGATTTTTAGGTTACAATAGCTATCAAGAAATTGACTCCAATGGACAAACTAAAAGGGTTAATCAAGATTTGGAGACTCTTCAAGTCCAATCAAGACAATTGGGTTTATCTGCTACTGTGTGACATATTTACCCATAATAGCTATTTCCATGAATCAACCGATAAAGCCTCCTTTTTATGGTCTACACCCTTCTCTTACTGTACTTATCTATTTTCAGTCCAGAGTTCCTGGGTAACAAGAATTTTCTAATATTTGGACCCAAGTCAAAGAAAATTTGATGAAGGCATCATTTCACTTCAAGTCTTTGGCAGACCAGAGAAGAGTAGTTCCTAGAGAAGAGTAGTTGATAAAAAAAATTGTGGGTATCCACCCGGAACCTTTACCTTAGTGTACTGAGCATGAAGTTTGTTTCACGTTATAGTGGACCTTTCAAAGTCATTCAAAAGATTAATCCTGTGGCTTTCAAACTTGCCTCTTTATGCGAGCGTAATGTGTTCCACGCCTCGTTATTAAAACTGATGGTGGTCAATTCGTCCTCTTCCACCAGTCCTCCTCCTTCTTCCATCTTTGTACAACAGCAAGAGGAGTATAAGGTGAAGCAGATTCTGTATTCCTGTTTTTCAAAACTTGGCCTTCAATTTCAAGTGGGTTGGAATGGATACATGCTTAAGGAATGCTTTTGGGTTAAAGCTGCCAATATTCATGCCTCCTTGTCTTTGAGAAATTCACACAAAAAAATATCCTTATAAACCTATCAAAGGCTGTCCACAATCCACCCATAAGAGGGGAGGGACTGTCGTCAGGCTCCACCAGACAAGGTAAGCCTTATCTTACCGCGTCCGATGGTCTGGGATGCTAGATTGTCCTCTCCCCCGCTCCACAACATGTCGGCAAATAGACAGTGCAGTCCGCACGCTATAGGTTTATTGGGCCCTGTTAGCACTGTGACACACCATGAGCAATGCTCTTTAGTACTTTTATCTGTTAACCAGATATTGAGAAACTCACTGTACCTTTACATTTTGAAAAGGTTTCTTGTAATCTTTGGCTATGTTGATGTGTTAAAGCAGCATTACACCTACCACAGTCCTTCTCATCCATGCCATTCTCGCAGTCAACTTCCTTATCACATCTCCATGACATGTGAATACATTGGTTTGTGCTGCCACCACAGTTAAAATGGAGAGGAGTGCATATTCTGGACTCTGAGAAGAGAAAACGGACATATGAGAAGAGTTGACTAATTTAGATGACTTTTCCATATTTTACATATGCCCTAGTGCAGGAACCTACAGGATGTCTCATAACACTAATCAGATCCATCGCTGCAATATTCTCTGCCATCACAAACTCACTTGTGTGGAATACATTTATAAGTAGAGACAAAGGAATATGAAGAAAGATGAATGAGTCATTGTAGAAATCGAAATACAGTCAGTTGCTGGCAACCATGACTGTCTTCCACCAGTTATATTAACCAACCTACATGATGTATTATAGATGGCTTTCCTTTTCATTTTGCATGAGAACTTGATATAGGTGCTGGACTAATGGCATCAAAGCAAGAGCCCTCATTATGCCTAGATCCATCTTTAATATGGTGTTAGATATTGAATGATATTGTGCTGCATGGCCATCAGTGTGCTTGAGCATATTGGGCTTGCTGACCATTTCTTTCACCCTCACCTTGTGCATAGAGGGGCCAGGTTAATTATAATGACTGATTTGGTTGTTAGGGAGAGAGTTTAAGGTGACTGCCATAGATCAACGTAGAGAGTGTCTTCAGGCTGCCCTGCATAGTCTGGACATGCATTAGGGACATGAACCGGTCATGCTGGGATGGTTCTCCCAGGCAGTGGTCGGTGGTCAAAGTTGCTGGAGCATTTCCACACCGAATTTTGAGTCTCTCAAAAAGGAAGACCCCCATAACACCAGCCATAGTCTGCAGAGTGGGAAGGCAAAGAGGTCTTCAGGAGCAGCATCTGGCATGCCGTTGAGGTAGGGGCTTTGTGGAGGCGGGCCACATGGATGCACCTTTCTACACAGTGTGGTGAAACAAAGGGTTAAACTCGCCCTTCAATGGCTGCACCTCTCTTCCCACATTAAATGGACTGTGGTAAGGGCACTTGCCAGGACACTCTTCACTCTCCTTTGGATAACTGAATGATATTTTCTCCCCTTGTATGTGCATGTAATTCAATATATGTACTTTGCAATATGTCTACATCAGTTCAGAATTCCTATGTCAGAAGGTTTGTGGGAAGTAGCAGCATCAATGTGACTGTCCCTTGTCAGCAGTACCTGGGAGCTCTTTTAAAACCCTGATAGCTGTAGGTTCAGTACTGTGGCAAATATGCATTTCAACATATGAGCAAAATTGTACCAGCTGGCCTTTTCTGTGGCCTGTTTGGGGGCATTTTTGGATAGGCGAATTGGTTTGCAGTTTTTTAACAATGGTTTGCAGTGGATGGATGTGCATCTGCCACATAGGCTTTACACTTGCTCCTCCTGGTATCAAAGATTGACTGGTTTAATACAGGACTGCAAATTTGATTGTTTGCAGTGACAGGTTTCCACATGTGCCCTGAATTGTGCTGGTAGGATCACAAGCAGATCTGTTAGAGTTGGTCCTCTACTTAGGCATGTTGATGGGAGGTGTTTTTTTTTATTGTGCTTTCAGTATGTAGCTATTTTTGTGCATTTGGTGAAGCTGGATTTGATGGCTTCAGAATCCAGGTCTCATACTTACTAAGTTTGGTTGGCATTAGGCTAGGTGGGGTTTGAGTGATGATGCTATTATGTGAATTGGAAGGACAGAGCCGTCCAGTTTTTAGATGCACGTGGGACCATGGGAATAATATTTAAAAAAGAAAAAAAAACAGGGTCAAGGGAAATGATGATTAAAGGGAAAAGATGACATAGTTGGGGTAGGTTGATTAAGGTGTACAAATAATATGTTATTATTAACATATGGGGTAAAGTTGGTTATTTTGCTATTGTTTTTTGTTATTATATGTTCTCAGGTACTGAATTGTATATTGGGGCATTCATATGTGTTTTAGGCAAACCTAGGCACAGATACATTCATTATTACATGGAGGATGAGGTTTAACTATAGCATTGCTGGAATGGCAGATCTTCAAAACACAGCGGCACCTCTGGCTAAAGTAAGGTACTGCACCATTGTTCACAGTCCTCAGAAGCCAGAGCTCTAAGACCTAACAGAGAGTGAACAACCTCCTCTCACAACCTTTACAAATAAGAAATGGGACACACCATATTTCAAAGCCACACAAACATTACTGGTCTAAAAAGAGATGTATTCTGCAATAAATCTAGGAAGAATTATAACTAGAGATGCTCAGGCTCGGTTCCCCGAAAACCGAACAGATCCGAGTACTGAGACGAGCCGGCTCGGTACTTTTGCGTGCCCTCGGATTTGAAAATGAGGCAAAACGTCATAGTTACGTCGTTGGATTCTATAAGTACCGCCCTCCATGGCAATTCAGCGCCATTTCACAGAGGGACACAGAAGGGGTAGTACGGCAGTCTCTACTAAGTTGATTGTGTTAGCAAAACAGAAAATTTGATGGAATTTCCCCCGCTGTAATGCTCTAACAATATTGGTGGCATTATCAGAAATCACATATCCTCAGGAGAGTCCAAGCCGGATAAGACATGTTGCAATGACATCCCTTAGTTTTTCAAACAGGTTGTCAGCGATATTACCTCTGACCTGCGCCTTGTCTCGTCTCTGATAACCACCTCTCACTCCCGCCTACAAGACTTCTCTTGTGCTGCTCCCCACTTATGGAATTCCCTACCACACTCAATCAGACTTTCCCACAGCCTTCAAATCTTTAGATGCTCTTTGAAAACCCATCTCTTTTTTAGAGGAGACTTTATCCTCGATAACCCTATTCACACTAATGCACCCTCACAACTATCAGCTGTGCCCTCTTCCCTTTACAATGTAAGCTCTCTAATGAGCTGGGTATTCCATACCCTTTGTTTTCATGTCTCCGTTCATTTTGTCTGCCTTGTCTGTTCTTTTTTTACGTATGTCCTGTTTTATGTATGCCCTTGTCTTCCCTACTGTATGGCGCTGTGGAGCACTGTGGTGCCTTACAAATCTACGATAATAATAATAATAATAATAATAATATTAATAATAAGCCTCTTAGTGAAGCAGATGATACACAGAGTAGCCTGCCTCTGAAAAATGTGACGTTCTTGGGTACATGCTGCTGCTGTCCCTGCTGGTGAAAACGAACCACCAACCTAGTGGGCTGTCACAATCATATAATTTTTTGCCCAGTTCCGCTTGTCCACATATCTGTGGTTAAGTGTACAGTGGATAGAGTGACATTTTGTAGCCCAATAATTACATTTTTCCGAACCTTCTGGTAGAGGTGAGGAATTGCTTTTCTAGTAAAATGGTGTTGTGATGGAATTTGGTAACAGGGACAGAAGACCTCAAGTAACTGTCTAAAATCAGCTGCATTAATAGTGGATATTGGACGCAGATCTAATGTTAGCAAAGTCGCCATGGTGTCTGATCCACTTTGCGACTGGGTGACAGCTTTCATGCTTGCTTCCTCTTGCAAAGGATTGTTTAACAGTCAATTGTTGTAAACTACTAGTAGTCTTCTTCTTGGTCTGCTTCTGGGTTAAAGATCCACCCCCAGCAGCAGTAGCAGCAGCAGTAGGCCTAATGCTCAAGGATTCTTCTGAGGAGTCCTGGATGGGGGGGGGGGGGGGGGGAGTCATCTCGCATTAGAAACTTGGATGCAGGACTAACTTCGAACACTGGTGAGGATATTGATGATGAAGGTGTTGGGGGTGTGGATTGCAGGTGCTGGGATCCAGGGCCATCTTTTCCATTGGGCACGATGGGCAGGTGCCCTGGGGCCCCACAGGCAAGGGGGCCCCATAGACAGGGCTCTTAAGTAAAATAAATAATCCTGCAAAAAAAAATAAAAAAAAATCCTGCAAATATATCTATATCTATCTATTTATCTCTCTCTCTCTCTCTCTCTCTCTCTCTCTCTCTCTCTATATATATATATATATATATATATATCTATATATATATCTCTCTATATATATATCTCTCTCTATATATATATATATATATATATATATATAGCTATATATGATACACATATATAGAGGTAGGGGCCCCGCTGCACTGCTTTGCCCGGGGGCCCATAATGTTGTTAAGGTGGCCCTGCTGGGATACCTAGAGAAGGGAGGTAGCTGTTGCTGGATTGCTTGTTGTTATTTTTTAGCATAAGTTTCTGATTTTTACAAACACTTTCCATAAACTCGCCTCAAATGGTGTAACATGGTTGAGGTTCCTAGATGGTTAAGGTCCCTACCAAGCACTTCAGCCACAAAAGTGGCACTGCTTGTTGCTGGAGTGCATGCTTTGTTAAACTGTACATGTCCATGTGTACTGTCCTGTACATGTGTACACCCTATACTTATAGTGAAATAGAAAAAAAAAAGCAGCCTGCAAAGACTGTACCATAAATAGAAATGCTCAAAGCAGCTTTTGTGTTTGGGTGTATATTTTTCCAATACATTAAAATTGAAATAGAAAAAGAAGCCGACTGCAAAGACTGTGCAATAAATAGAAATGCCCAAACCAGCTTTTGTGTTTGGGTGTATATTACTCCCATACATTAAAATTGAAATAGAAAAAGAAGCCGACTGCAAAGACTGTACGATAAATAGAAATGGCCAAAGCAGCTTTTGTGTTTGGGTGTATATTATTCCCATACATTTAAAGTGAAATAGAAAAAGAAGCAGCCTGCAAAGACTGTACCATAAATAGAAATGCCCAAAGCAGCTTTTGTGTTTGGGTGTATATTTTTCCAATACATTAAAAGTGAAATTGACAAAAAAGCAGCCTGCAAAGACTGTGCAATAAATAGAAATTCCCAAACCAGCTTTTGTGTTTGGGTGTATATTATTCCCATACATTAAAATTGAAATAGAAAAAGAAGCAGCCTGCAAAGACTGTACGATAAATAGAAATGCCCAAAGCAGCTTTTGTGTTTGGGTGTATATTATTCCCATACATTTAAAGTGAAATAGAAAAAGAAGCCGACTGCAAAGACTGTACGATAAATAGAAATGGCCAAACCAGCTTTTGTGTTTGGGTGTATATTACTCCCATACATTAAAATTGAAATAGAAAAAGAAGCCGACTGCAAAGACTGTACGATAAATAGAAATGGCCAAAGCAGCTTTTGTGTTTGGGTGTATATTATTCCCATACATTAAAATTGAAATAGAAAAAGAAGCCGTCTGCAAAGACTGTACGATAAACAGAAATGGCCAGAGCAGCTTTTGTGTTTGGGTGTATATTATTCCCATACATTAAAATTGAAATAGAAAAAGAAGCAGCCTGCAAAGACTGTACCATAAATAGAAATGCCCAAAGCAGCTTTTGTGTTTTGGTGTATATTATTCCCATACATTAAAAGTGAAATTGAAAAAGAAGCAGCCTGCAAAGACTGTACCATAAATAGAAATGCCCAAAGCAGCTTTTGTATTTGGGTGTATATTATTCCCATACATTAAAATTGAAATAGAAAAAGAAGCCGACTGCAAAGACTGTACGATAAATAGAAATGGCCAAACCAGCTTTTGTGTTTGGGTGTATATTACTCCCATACATTAAAATTGAAATAGAAAATAGAAAAAGAAGCCGACTGCAAAGACTGTACAATAAATAGAAATGGCCAAAGCAGCTTTTGTGTTTGGGTGTATATTATTCCCATACATTAAAATTGAAATAGAAAAAGAAGCCATCTGCAAAGACTGTACGATAAATAGAAATGGCCAGAGCAGCTTTTGTGTTTGGGTGTATATTATTCCCATACATTAAAATTGAAATAGAAAAAGAAGCAGCCTGCAAAGACTGCACCATAAATAGAAATGCCCAAAGCAGCTTTTGTGTTTTGGTGTATATTATTCCCATACATTAAAAGTGAAATTGAAAAAGAAGCAGCCTGCAATGACTGTGCGTTAAATAGAAATGCCCCAAGCCCCTTTTCTCTTTGGGGGTAGATTACACCCTACACTTATAGTGAAAGTTTCAAAAAGATGTTGTCGTCATCATCTTCAGTATCATCCTCACCCTCATCAGTGTGTACATCATCATCACAGACTATTAATTTATCGCCGCTGGAATCCGCCATTAGAGAAGTGTCAGTACTTGGATGTATTTGCCGGTAAAGGCCTTCCTCGTGGAAGATGTAGTTCATTTTGATGAACATCATCTTTTCCACATTTTTAGGAATAAAACCTCCTATGTCGATCACTGACAAGGTTCCCGGATGTGCTGAATACTCTTTCTGAGTACACACTGGAGGGTGGGCAGCTTAGGTATTGCAAAACAAGTTTGTACATGGGTGTCCAAATGGCTTGTTTTTCCTCCCAGTATGGAAAGGGACTGTCTGACATTTCCATATCAATTAACTCTTGAAAATAATCCTCCACCATCCTTTGCATGTTAATAGTAGGATTGGATGGAGTTATGGGCAAGGTTACACATTTTTTGGTAAAATATTTCAAACCAGACTAGATGTCAAACTGTTGTGGTCTGCCACCTGTGTCATCCCTGCTTCTCTTTGGAAAGTGCAATTTTTCCGAGCAGCAGCTGTCTGAGAAACTGAAGGAGGAGACGTTGTCAAGCCAAGGCCCAGTTCAGTGGACAACTTGCTGAGCAATAGCTCCTTGCAACTGTTCAGATCTCGGTCATTTGGAAGCATAGAATTGATGTAGGTCTTAAACCTCAGATCAAGCACAGTTGCCAAAACATAGTGATCCGACTTCAAGATTTTATTAACTCTTGGATCATTGCGAAGCGAATTAAGTACTTGATCTACAAGGCCAACATACTTTGCGGAATTGCTTTCTTTCATCTCCTCTTTCAGTTTGTCAAGCTGCTTTTCCAAAAGTCAAATTAAAGGAATGACTTGGCTCAAGCTAGCAGAGTCTGAACTCACTTCACACGTCACAACTTCAAATGGTTTCAGCACCTTGCACAGCACAGAAAGGATACTGTGCAAGAGTGAAATACATTCCCCCTCCTTTCCCAATGTCATGGCTTGTGCAATACGCTTGGATGGCTTTTCGCTGTTCTTCCATCCTCTGAAGCATGTACAGGGTGGAATTCCACCTTGTTAACACCTCTTGCTTAAGTTGGTGGCAGGGCAAGTTAAATTGTTGTTGGAGCTGCTGCAATCTCCTACAAGCTGTGGCAGAACTGCACTCTCTTAGAATCGAGGATCTTATGAATGATGTATTTGTTCATGTTCCGTACAGAAAAATTCGAAGACTGGAACTGATTCGGGTATAACACAGGTTTAAGCAGAGAACAATGGAAGGTGTTGGGGATCCTCAAGGAACCAGGAATTTTCAATCTGAATGCCACAGCATTAATCTTCTTGATAATGAGGAAAGGACCGATGAATTTAGGCCCTAGTTTTTTGCAAGGCTGTCTGAGCCTAATATTGCGTGTAGACAGCCACACTTTCTGGCCCACTTTGAGGGAGCAGGTGGTGCGGTGGCGGCCCGAAAAAATTTTTGCAAAAAATGAGGCTTGTCTCAATGATGACTGTACTTTTTTCCGGATAACTTTGAGATCCCCGGCCGTGGAACGAATTTCCGGAATACCAGCGGACTTGAGAGAGTATAAGGAATTAGATCTGGGGTGAAAACCAAAATTGCAGTAGAATGGAGAGGTTTTGGTAGATGAGTGACATGAATTATTATACGCAAATTCTGCCCAGGGTAACAGAGAAGACCAGTTATCATGAAATTCCGAGGTGTAACATCGTAGGAACTGTTCTAAGGACTGGTTAACCCTTTCGGTTTGCCCATTCGACTGAGGGTGGTAAGCAGACGAGAGGCTTATCTTGATCCCAAGAACTGTACAAAAAGATTTCCAGAATTGTGCCACGAATTGGGAACCGCGGTCGGAAACAATGTCAGTAGGAAGTCCATGAAGCCGGAATATATGCTGGATGAACAGAATGGCCAGATCTCGAGCACCAGGGAGCCTGGGTAGTGGTCTGAAATGTGACATCTTGCTGAAGCGGTCAACTACCACCCAGATGGTGTTGTGACCTGCAGAGAGTGGCAGGTCAACTATAAAGTCCATAGACAAGTGTGTCCAAGGTTTTGCAGGGATAGACAATGGAAGCAACTGACCTACAGGACGACTCCTGAGAACCTTACTCCTGGCACAACCCTCACAAGAGAGGACATAACTCTTGACATCAGCGGGCAACGATGGCCACCAGACAGTACGGGAGAGGATCTCCAAAGTCTTCTGTATTCCAGGATGTCCAGCAGTCTTACTATCATGTGCCTCAGCCAGGACTGCCTTCCTTAAATGAACAGGAACAAAAAAGCATCCTACCGGAGTGTTATCAGGAGCTAACCTTTGAAATCTTTGCAGGGTGCAGCTCAGGTCTTGGGTTAACCCAGCATGGATCATGGAAGTGGGAATGATGGGTTCAGGACTAGTAACCGGAACATGATGTGCCAGGAAGCTTCTGGACAGAGCATTTGCTCGGACATTCTTAGAACCTGGACGGTAGGTGATCACAAAGTTAAAACGGGTGAAGAACAGTGACCAACGAGCCTGTCTGGGGTTCAGGCATTTGGCCGACTGTATGTATTGTAGATTCTTGTGATCAGTTATAACAGAGATCTGATGTGTAGCGCCTTCTAGCCAATGTCGCCACTCCTCAAAGGCCCATTTGATTGCCAATAGCTCCCGGTTACTCACATCATAGTTGGCTTCTGCTGAGGAAAACTGACGGGAGAACTAGGCACACGGATGTAGGCGGTGAGTATGGGAATCTTTTTGAGACAAGATGGCACCAGCACCGACGTCGGAGGCATCAACTTCAAGAACAAACGGTAATTCAGAATCTGGTTGTCTAAGGACCTGAGCTGATACAAACGCTTTATTTAAAGTCTCAAACGCGGTTATTGCCTGGGGTGGCCAGTTCATTGGATCCATTCCTTTGCGAGTCAAGGTGACAATAGGAGCCACAATCTCAGCAAAATCGCAAATGAATCTTCTATAGTAATTGGCGAAGCCCAGGAACCTCTGCACCGCCTTGAGATTATTCGGTTGTACCCAATCCAGGATAGCTTGGACCTTGGTTGGGTCCATGGAGAATCCCTCAGAGGAGATTACATAACCTAAGAAGGATACTTTCTGCACCTCGAATTCACATTTTTCTATTTTAGCGTAGAGGTGGTGTTCTTGCAATTTCTGTAGAACTTGTCTGACATGGCCCTGATGTACAGTTAAGGATTTGGAGTATATGAGGATGTCGTCCAAATAGACGACCACGAAATGACCTAGGAACTCCCGTAGCACCTCATTAATCAGATCTTGGAACACCGCAGGCGCGTTACTAAGACCAAACGGTATGACCAGATATTCATAGTGGCCCGAAAGTGTATTGAATGCCGTCTTCCATTCATCTCCTTCTCTGATCCGGATGAGGTTATATGCACCTCGAAGATCGATTTTGGTGAAAACAGTTGCACCTCTTAATTGGTCGAATAATACGGAGATGAGAGGAAGTGGGTAGGTGTTTTTGACTGTGATGAGGTTCAATCCTCTGTAGTCGATACAGGGTCTCAGTCCTCCGTCTTTTTTAGACACAAAAAAACATCCAGCTCCTACCGGAAATTTGGATGGCCTGATGAAGCCTTTCTCCAAATTCTCCTCAATATAATCCTGCATGGACTTGGTCTCGGGGCCCGAGAGAGAATACAAGCGTCCCTTGGGTAACTTGGAGCCAGGTATGAGCTCGATGGCACAGTCGAAGTCACGGTGAGGTGGCAAAGTATCCGCAGCTCTCTTGGAAAACACGTCCCAGAAGTCATGGTATTGTAAGGGAAGTTGCTCCGGAATAGACTGGACGATTCGCAGAGGCAGGGTCAAGCAAGACTGTGAACAATACGAGCTCCACTAAACGATTTCTCCTTTCTTCCAATCCAAAACAGGGTTGTGACGAGAAAGCCAAGGATGGCCCAGGACCAACGGAACCGATGAGCAATCAATAAGGAGAAACGTTATAGACTCCGAATGAAGTGCTCCAATGTTCAAGTATAAAGGCGGAGTCTCCCATTCAACCTTACCTCCAGGCAATGGATTCCCATCTAAGCCACAGACTGTAATAGCGGATTTGAGTCTTACAGGCGGAATCCCAGCGGTGCGGGCGAACCCGATATCAAGGAAATTGCCTGCAGCTCCACTATCAATGAAGGCCGATAAGGCCACGGAACTGGCACCAAAAGTGACTTGTGCGGGAATCAGGACAGTATTCTTTTGGGAAACAACTTGCAGGCCTAAGTGTATCCTTCCCAGAGATGCTCCTTTCTCAGGTTTGTAAAGGCAAGAGCACAATACCACAATAAATACCACAATAAAGGCATAGTCCTTGTGACCGTCTCCTGTTTCTTTCCTCAGGAGATAGGTGAAGTGGCCCTAAAGGCATAGGCTTCTCAACATCCGTGAGAGCGGGAACAATTGCAGATGAGCAAGAAGATGCCTCCTTCTCTGTTCTCCTCTCCTTGATTCTTCTGTCAATTTTAATAGCAAGTTGCATAAGGCTCTCCAACGAGGCAGGGGAAGGATACTGCACAAGTGAATCCTTAACCTCCTCTGATAGTCCTAGGCGAAACTGACTGCGTAATGCTGGGTCGTTCCACTCACAGTCAGGCGACCATCTGCGGAATTCAGCGCAGTATTCTTCTGCAGAACGTTGAGCTTGCTTTAAAACCCGTAGATGAGCCTCAGCAGAGGCAACTCGATCTGGATCATCATAAAGGAGGCCTAGTGCATTAAAGAAGGCTTCCAACGATTGCATGATAGGGCTCGACTGTGGTAGGGTGAAGGCCCAGGACTGGGGGTCACCCTGCAGGAGGGAGATGACAATTCCCACTCTCTGCTGTTCTGAACCAGAAGACCGAGGTTTCAGCCGAAAGTAGAGTTTGCAGCTTTCTTTAAAATTCCGGAACAGGGCTCTATTTCCGGAGAACCGGTCCGGCAAATTTAACTTGGGTTCATCAACTGAACCAGAACTGAGCAGTATAGTCAGGGGGACCCCGTCTGGGGAGGACAAACGCTGGGACAGTTCCCGGATCATCTGGTAGAGAGTCTCAATATGACCCGCCAGGGCTTGAAGAGGAGACGATTTGCTTCCGCTTTCTTCCATACCAACTTCGTCTCCGAAATGTTAGGCCGGTTATAATGTTAGGAACCCCTCCAGCCGGCACAACACAACCCGGAATCTACTCTGCCAATCAGGTGTTCACTGGAGCCCCTGATGGTGGGGACAGACTGGGCCGCAGACTGACAGAGGGTCGTGAAGTGTGTACCGGCTGGGGAGAACCCAGGCAAGCGGAGTGGAGTCCAAGCAGAGGTCAAGGGCCGGCAGCAGATAGCAGATCCGATAAACAAGCCGGGGTCAGGGGTCACGAGCAGACAGGATGGTCGGTATACAAGCCAGAGGTCAAGGTCACGAGAAACACAGGCAGGTTCCAAATCCAGGCAAGGGGTCATACACGGGTAGTCAATAGGATTTCCAAGAGACAGTAACAAGACACAGAGCAGGTCAGCAGACTGGAACAGAAACTATAACCGGCAGTGAGGCTGCAGACCTCACTGCCTTAAATACTAGTGGCCACCAATCAGACCCTAGCTCTGAATCACACACAGCCCCCTGCCTGATTAATGTATCAGGCATTAATCAGCCCACAGGCTTGTTAAATCAAGCCACAGTAAGTTTTACCTTCTGCGCATGCGCGCCCGGCTTCCTCCGTTGCCGGGACACAGCACAGGGCACAGAGCTTCCGACCGTTGCCTTGGCAATGGTCGGCCAGGATCTGGAAGTGACGCCCCGGTCGTCATGGCGACGGACGGGACGTCGGAAGAAGGTAACGAGTGTTGCGGCGGTGCCCGCGGCCGCCGCGACTGTCTAACAACCACCAAGTTTATTGTGTGAGCAAAACAGGGAATGTGATGGAATTCACCCAGCTGTAATGCTCGCACAATATTGTTGGCGTTATCAGAAATAACATATCCTGGGGAGAGTTCAAGTGGTATAAGCCATGTTCATCAGTTGTCTTTGGTGCTACTGATTCCTCGGGGTAGCTTCTGTATTCTGTTCCTGACTTTCTGGCTCCTCTTGTCTTCAAGGCATCCTGTGTGTTCTCCAGTAATTGATCATGTGGCATTTCTAGAGGATGATAAATTAATGGATTCCAACTGCACTGTCCACTTTCTTCAGTACCTTGAGAAAGTTGTTAAAACGATTCCGGTAACGCTCGTGGAAAACGGAGTCACGAACATCATTTGCAGGCATTTGTAAGGAAGATTTCTGAATCGAAACGCGTCGGCAGTGAGTGACGTCAGACGCTCCAACGGGGATCCGTATAGTGTGAAGACTCTACTCCTCTGGAAGTCGGTTATCGCAGGGGTTTCGCCCGGGACACTCCATGCTGAGTGATATAACATCACGCTCACTGATTTCCGAAAAGGGGTAAGAGGCCACCTATCCTCGTTGTAGGAGCTTGTTTTAAGGAAGATTACATGTGAGGAGTCATTTGTTTATGACGGCCTCGTTTTTATGTGTTTACAATAAAGTGTCTGAGGATTTTACACTATGGAGCATTGCTCTTTTATTTTATTTTTATAAATGGACAAGTACAATCGGATGGTTTATATCGGGATCAGAAAGGAAGATCTAGATACTTCGTGACATGCCTGATTATCATTTGGTTCTAGTGAGTGTATACCCTTAAGGGGTAAAAGAAGAGTTGTTTTTTATTTCTCCACACGAGGTGTCTACATTGTATCACTAGATCACAAGGGCATACAAGGAAATATGATGTCTGTTGTGCTTTTTCTGCTGTACAAATTATTTGTTTTAGTAAGTGTATACCCTTAAGGGGATTTTTAGGAATACTTCTTCTTCACAAGGTGTTTTTATTATTATATCTACACACGGGCCTAAAAGGATAGTATTATTCCTTTAATAATTATATGGCAAAAACAGGTTGCACTATGTTTGTTTTATATTTGTTTTACATATTCCTTTGATGAGTGAATACAGAGAAGCACACTGAATAAAGAGGAGTGGATACACCAAGGATATGAAAATTACCAAAAATTGAAAATATATGGACATTGAATTCCATTTATAATAGTATCTGGATTGTTTACCAATAGCGCCATTTCTGTTCACAATTTTGTTTAGATTCTATGTTGTATAGGCACGTTGAGGGGATTGTGCACTGTGATTTGAAAGGCTGCAACTGGATAGATTGCGCGGAGTATCTGAATATTGTATTATATCCTGGGGAGAGTCCAAGTGGTATAAGCCATGTATCAATGACATCCCTTGGTTTTCGTAACAAATTATCAGCTGTATGCATGTTAGTGAAGCCGGTGATACAAAGAGTAGCCTGCCTGTGAGAAATGTTACGTAGTGGTGTACATGCTGCTGCTGTTCCTGCTTGTGGAGGCGAATGACCAACCTAGTGAGCTGTCACAGTCATATAATCTTTGGTTTGGCCACTTCCACTTGTCCACATATCTGTGGTTAAGTGTACAGTGGGTAGAATGGCATTTTGGCAATTTTTTTTTTATCGGCAGTTAACTTTTCCAAGATTACAGCTCTTTTCTCTTCAACACGGTAAAAGGTTTTTTTTTGTGTGTTTTTTTCCCTGACTTAAAAAGACTGTACTTTTACATAGGCTTTACCAGATGACTTAAGGGAAGACTACCATCAGGACTGGTGGCAGCAGCTGCTTGCTGATCCTGCTCATATGTGGACTGCTGTGAATCCATTTTAATGATACCCCAAACGCTTGTAGTGCAAATTCAGAAACATATAGTGCTGTTATATTACAATTTCAGCAGGCAGAAAATAGTTTTTTTTTAGAAGAGGGGAATATCTGACACCCCAAACACTTGTAGTGCAAATTCAGAAATATATAGTGCTGGTATATTAGAATTTCAACACCAGAAAACAGTTTTTTTACAAGAGGGGAATATCTGACACCCCAAACACTTGTAGTGCAAATTCAGAAATATATAGTGCTGGTATATTAGAATTTCAGCACCAGAAAATAGCTTTTTTACAAGAGGGGAATATCTGACACCCCAAACACTTGTAGTGCAAATTCAGAAATATATAGTGCTGGTATATTACAATTTCAGCAGGCAGAAAATAGTTTTTTATCGAAGGGGGGAATATCTGACACCCCAAACACTTGTAGTGCAAATTCAGAAATATATAGTGCTGGTATATTACAATTTCAGCAGGCAGAAAATAGTTTTTTATCGAAGGGGGGAATATCTGACACCCCAAACACTTGTAGTGCAAATTCAGAAATATATAGTGCTGGTATATTAGAATTTCAGCACCAGAAAATAGCTTTTTTACAAGAGGGGAATATCTAACACCCCAAACACTTGTAGTGCAAATTCAGAAATATATAGTGTTGGTATACTACAATTTCAACACCAGAAAATAGCTTTTTTACAAGAGGGGAATATCTGACACCCGAAACACTTGTAGTGCAAATTCAGAAATATATAGTGCTGGTATACTACAATTTCAGCAGGCAGAAAATAGTTTCTTTAGAAGGAGGGAATATGACACCCCAAACACTTTGTAGTGTAAATTAGGACAATGTCTCTTCTATACTCCTCTCTTCCTGCTCTCTTCCTGCTCTATTACTACTCTATTCCTGCATCCTAACTCTTCTCTCTCCCTCTCTCAAATGGCGCTGGATCGCTGTGGAGGCGGCTATTTATTCAGTCTAAAAATCGCGAGATCTGAGATCCGACGACGTCACAATGACTTTTGCCTCGTTTTGGAATCCGAATAGGCGGGAGAGTACCGAGCCGACTCGGCTCGGGACTCGGATTCCAGAAGTTCGGGCGGGTTCGGTTCTCGGGGAACCGAGCCCGCCCATCTCTAGCTGCAAGTGAGTTTTTTCTGCAATAAACATAAGATGTAAAACATAGACACGTACCACAGTGCTTTTCATCAGATTTGTCCTTGCAGTCATACCTTCCATCGCATTTACGTCTCTTATGTATGCATTCGCCGCTGTCACAGTGGAACTCCAGAGAGGAGCAGGGTTTGTATGTCTTGATTGGCTTACAGTTCTCCTCATCAGAGCCATCCGCACAGTCAGGGTCTCCATCACAGATCCATAGTTTGGGGATACAGAGGGTAGAGTTCTTGCAATTGGAATATGATTGACGACAGGTGCCTGGAGGGCAAGAGTCTTCATCGCTGCCATCAGTACAGTCATGATCACCATCACACAGATATGAACGAGAGATGCACATTCCATTGTGGCACTGAAACTGGTCATCAGATGCACAGAGCTTGGGAGCTATAAAGAAGTAAAGAAGTACATTTACGTACATATTGTATACATATACAACCCACTAACCGCTATTCTCTCCATATGAACTGCTAGCGTACCTGCCTATTACACACAGTACACACAGCCTGTTTATGGCCTTAACAAATACTTGGCCTATCAATTGACTAGAGGTTGTGATTTTGATAAGACACGAGGCAATTTGTGCCTCATGTCTCAATGATGTAACTAGTTCCCAGTGAAATGGTGGGCTGGATTCTCATGACTATTGAATCAGCACACAAGGCACTGGCAATGCCAAAAGAACTACCGCGGGTCTGGTAAGGTTAGAATGAGAAACTGTAGAATGTGGACACCTGAAAGATGAATTTTACATACATACATACATACATGCATATACACATAAACACTACTTTTAAGTAATTTTTACGTATAGTTTCCAAGTTCAGGCGAGTTTACAGTTTATATTTGGAAACAAACCCAGGATTGGAATTTCAACTTGTGCCTCTAACAATTCTCATAATGTCATTGTTATAGTCACTGCCGTGCCATACATTCTAGTTTTTTTTTACGAGCATATAAGTGTTCTTTTACATATACTTATTAAAAATAGCATTAATAGAGCTTTCACTAGTAGTCATCCATAAAATCCACCAGATATGCATAAACTCTAGTATATGATCGTAAAGAACATCCTAAATAGAGCAATGAATGGTGGAAGGGGACATGACCGTAGCTAGGAGTAAGGGGGTGGTAATGGGTTAATGTCAATGGAGGGGGTAGGTAAATTATGATGATCAGGACAACATCTGTACAGTTAATCTCTCAGCAAGTTATGAGTGCAGCTATTCAGTTAACCTATATCTATTACCTATTGGCAATATGATTTCTAAGAAGTATTAGCCCAGTTCTGGACAACTGCCATAGAGCACGCTGAACCGACTCCTCCAGTGGTCAAGGCCACTGGAGTGTCTCAGTTACTAGGTTCCCCTGTGGGCTCCGAAATTGGAGCCCCCTTAGATGGGCCTTTGTAATGCCAGCTGCAGCCTTCACACTAGGAAGGACAGAAGCCCATCAGTGGGCGCAGCCACCATCAAGGAAGGCCATGTGCATGTGCCTACCTACATGGCAGACAAGGAGGACGTTTCACAGGAGGCAGAAGATAACCATTGGTGGCTTCCTCACCTCAGTGGCAGAGTGCCCCTCAGCGACAAGAGGCGCTTACTGGGGTCAGCAGCGCACAGGAGCTCCAATGACCAGCTGCAGCATCTGCGCCGAGCCCGGATCAGTGGATCAGCAAGCATGGCTTATAAAGATGGTTAGGCCCTTGCAGCACTCAGGCACAGTATTTAAATTTTTATACACACCGAATAGTCCAGGGGATAGCTGACTAGGAGATAGTGAGTGAATATTGGTGATGCAAAGGTGGATAAATTGCCATAGACTGCATGGAGAGTGGTTTTAGGAACTTGCTGGCACACTGTGAGGTATCAATGGCAGGTACTTTTCCTACACTTATCAATCCCCTCCCTGTTTAGTTTAGTTTAGTATGCTTTCTCCGGTAGGTGTATGGGCCCCTTCAGACCCAAATGAGCCTTTATGCACTCAACTATTGGGGATTCATCATTCAGGATATTCCATTTCATCAGAGGCCATCAACGTGTTCCTGACCATCTTGGGCTTGTAGATAATTTTTTCCACCTTCATCCTGTGGTTATCGACCAGTAGGAGTTTCATGGAGTGTCACGGGCACTAGGAGTTTTACCCAGAATTCACCAGGTGGAATTTCACTTTACCAGAGACTAACAGTGGCTGGTCTTCTCCAGGAACTCCCGCAAGGGAGTATGGTTTTAGCGGCTGCCACTGTGCAGGTCGCAGCCCTCTGGGAAGTGTGGTGAATATATGGAACTGTACAACTGAATAGGAAAGGGAATGTCAATGATGTAAATGCAGAGTCTCTGAACAATGGAAACAATGGTAACACGGGAGACTGATGAGCAGCAGAAGAGTCAGCGACTCGCAGCTATACTTCAGAGGCACTATAGGCTTTAGTCCTAATAACAGGTACCATGCAAAATAGTAGGGTAAGCTGCTCCTGACATATGTTCCCGCTGGTAATTGTAAAGACTTGTGCAGATGCTGGTATAATACTAGATAGCGTGGAGCCGTCTGCGGCTAGCAAGTTGTACCACTGATATGGAGAAAAGACTTGTTCGGGTGCAGGTATGTTACAAGGTAGCGTGAAGTGGTCTGCGGCTAGCAAGTTGTACCACTGATATGGAAAGACGACTTGTCCAGGTGCAGGTATGTTATAAGGTTGCGTGAAGTGGTCTGCGGCTAGCAAGTTGTACCACTGATATGGAGAGATGATTTGTCCAGGTGCAGGTATGTTATAAGGTAGCGTGGAGTGGTCTGCGGCTGGCAAGTTGTACCACGATATGGAGAGAAGGCTTGTCCAGGTGCAGGTATGTAACAAGGTAGTGTGGAGTGGTGTGCGGCTGGCAAGTTGTACCACGATATGGAGAGAAGGCTTGTCCGGGTGCAGGTATGTTACAAGGTAGCGTGAAGTGGTCTGCGGCTAGCAAGTTGTACCACTGATATGGAGAGAAGACTTGTCCGGGTGCAGGTATGTTATAAGGTAGCGTGAAGTGGTCTGCGGCTAGCAAGTTGTACCACTGATATGGAGAGACGACTTGTCCAGGTGCAGGTATGTAGCAAGGTAGCGTGGAGTGGTCTGCGGCTGGCAAGTTGTACCACGATATGGAGAGAAGGCTTGTCCAGGTGCAGGTATGTAACAAGGTAGTGTGGAGTGGTCTGCGGCTGGCAAGTTGTACCACGATATGGAGAGAAGGCTTGTCCAGGTGCAGGTATGTAACAAGGTAGCGTGGAGTGGTCTGCGGCTGGCAAGTTGTACCACAATATGGAGAGAAGGCTTGTCCAGGTGCAGGTATGTAACAAGGTAGTGTGGAGTGGTCTGCGGCTGGCAAGTTGTACCACGATATGGAGAGACGACTTGTCCAGGTGCAGGTATGTAACAAGGTAGCGTGGAGTGGTCTGCGGCTGGCAAGTTGTACCACTTATATGGAAAGAAGACTTGTCCAGGTGCAGGTATGTAACAAGGTAGTGTGGAGTGGTCTGCGGCTGGCAAGTTGTACCACGATATGGAGAGACGACTTGTCCAGGTGCAGGTATGTAACAAGGTAGCGTGGAGTGGTCTGCGGCTGGCAAGTTGTACCACTTATATGGAAAGAAGACTTGTCCAGGTGCAGGTATGTAACAAGGTAGCGTGGAGTGGTCTGCGGCTGGCAAGTTGTACCACGATATGGAGAGAAGGCTTGTCCAGGTGCAGGTATGTAACAAGGTAGCGTGGAGTCGTCTGCGGCTGGCAAGTTGTACCACGATATGGAGAGAAGGCTTGTCCGGGTGCAGGTATGTTACAAGGGAGCGTGGAGTGGTCTGCGGCTGGCAAGTTGTACCACTGATATGGAGAGACGACTTGTCCGGGTGCAGGTATGTTACAAGGTAGCGTGAAGTGGTCTGCGGCTAGCAAGTTGTACCACTGATATGGAGAGACGACTTGTCCAGGTGCAGGTATGTTACCAGGTAGCGTAGAGTGGTCTGCGACTAGCAAGTTGTACCACGATATGGAGAGAAGGCTTGTCCAGGTGCAGGTATGTAACAAGGTAGTGTGGAGTGGTCTGCGGCTGGCAAGTTGTACCACGATATGGAGAGAAGGCTTGTCCAGGTGCAGGTATGTAACAAGGTAGCGTGGAGTGGTCTGCGGCTGGCAAGTTGTACCACTGATATGGAGAGACGACTTGTCCAGGTGCAGGTATGTAACAAGGTAGTGTGGAGTGGTCTGCGACTAGCAAGTTGTACCACGATATGGAGAGAAGGCTTGTCCAGGTGCAGGTATGTAACAAGGTAGTGTGGAGTGGTCTGCGGCTGGCAAGTTGTACCACGATATGGAGAGAAGGCTTGTCCAGGTGCAGGTATGTAACAAGGTAGCGTGGAGTGGTCTGCGGCTGGCAAGTTGTACCACTGATATGGAAAGAAGACTTGTCCGGGTGCAGGTATGTTACAAGGTAGTGTGAAGTGGTCTGCGGCTAGCAAGTTGTACCACTGATATGGAGAGAAGACTTGTCTGGGTGCAGGTATGTTATCAGGTAGCGTGAAGTGGTCTGCGGCTAGCAAGTTGTACCACTGATATGGAGAGACGACTTGTCCAGGTGCAGGTATGTTACCAGGTAGCGTAGAGTGGTCTGCGACTAGCAAGTTGTACCACGATATGGAGAGAAGACTTGTCCGGGTGCAGGTATGTTATCAGGTAGCGTGAAGTGGTCTGCGGCTAGCAAGTTGTACCACGATATGGAGAGAAGACTTGTCCGGGTGCAGGTATGTTACAAGGTAGTGTGAAGTGGTCTGCGGCTAGCAAGTTGTACCACTGATATGGAGAGACGACTTGTCCAGGTGCAGGTATGTTACCAGGTAGCGTAGAGTGGTCTGCGGCTAGCAAGTTGTACCACTGATATGGAGAGACGACTTGTCCAGGTGCAGGTATGTTACCAGGTAGCGTAGAGTGGTCTGCGACTAGCAAGTTGTACCACGATATGGAGAGAAGGCTTGTCCAGGTGCAGGTATGTAACAAGGTAGCGTGGAGTGGTCTGCGGCTGGCAAGTTGTACCACGATATGGAGAGAAGGCTTGTCCAGGTGCCGGTATGTAACAAGGTAGCGTGGAGTGGTCTGCGGCTGGCAAGTTGTACCACGATATGGAGAGAAGGCTTGTCCAGGTGCCGGTATGTAACAAGGTAGCGTGGAGTGGTCTGCGGCTGGCAAGTTGTACCACGATATGGAGAGAAGGCTTGTCCAGGCGCAGGTATGTTCCACAGCAAACAGAGAGCACGAGTAGAAACCGGAAACACCTCGGAGTCACAAGGGAATGAGAACCAAAGAACAGGCAACGGTAATAGAGTAACAGGTACCTTAAATAGTGAGAGGTGATTGATTGACCAATGAGACTATGAGCAAGGTTTTAACAGTCCATGGTTTCTGCACATGCACAATCCTTGGTCAAGATGGCGGACGGCCGCGGCACCGAACAGGCGCCGGCAAGAGAGAGGGAGACCCATGTCCCAAACCAGAGGCATTAACCATCCGGTGAGTGACATGGAGGCAGTATTGTTCTCATAACTGGGGTTAGAACTGCTGCAAAGATGGGGTGCGAGAGGCGGGTAGCCCCAATTGGTGGTGTAGCAGACATGTCCGATTCAGCCAAGGGTAGGTTAGGTTACCACCTTAAGCAGAAGGTTAGAGTATGTAGATTTATTTTCACACTTGTGGAGGATTTTAAATTATATCATACAGTTATAGATGACAGTAGGAACATGACATTAGGAGGCATCATAGGCATATCCCTCAGACTTTTGAATACTGGCCCTAAACTTTTCCAATTCTGGCAAGGGTTATAGGGGAAAAGAGGCCACTACTAGCTTATAAGCCCTTATGGGCAGGTCTGGTTTTAATAAGCAGTTAAGGCCAAGAAAAGAGGTCCACTCAGTTTGGAGCTGGATAATGTGGTCACCAGTTTATGAATGAGATCACTCAGATTTATCATGGGTCAATGTAATTGGGGAACCTTCTGAACCTTCAGCATGAATGATCAGGTTGCCGCAAAGAACAAACCAACCAAACCAAAAGGTGTTTTAAAATGGAAAAATGAGTAGACATGGTGAGCCTGCTAACAAACTGCTTGACACCAGTGAAATCTGGATAAAGAAGCAACCAAAAAGGAATAATTCAGTTCAGATTATAGGCCCCTTTGATCATTACAAACAGGGGAGGGCTGGCAAATTTTAGCCTGAGGGGCAAGACTCGACCCTGCAGCCTATTTTAAAGGGAAAGGTGGCCCAGTGACCCAGCCCAAGGTAGCCCACTATGGGACTGGCGCAGTGGGCAGATGCCCCCTTTCCCCCCAGTCTTGCCTTCCCCTCACTACAAAACAAGTCTTTTGCACATTTACCCTGGGGGGGTGGTTCTCATGAAAGAAAATCTGGTTGATCCACCACTTGTCACTTCTTACGGGTGATTCAATCAATGACAGAATGAGCTAGGTGTACTCTAGGCCATACACATTCTTTGATGCAGCCAATTACTCGCTGCAGCACTTGACTCTGTGGGCCCTACTTGCGAAAATAGATATAGAGTCAGCTTTTCATTTACTTCTAGTGCACCATTATTGCATCCCTCCGTTGGGTTGTGTGGGATGTGAAATATATGCGGGAAAACTGTCTGACCATGGGTTGCTTGATCATATATTTTGAATAGTATGTAGCATGTTCTTAGACTGGGTGGTGAAAGAGAAGATGGATATAAGCTCTGCCATTCATTATTGGGTGACTTTCTTTTTATGGGGTCTTGGGATTTCTTGACATGAGCAGTTCTGTTGATCACTATGGAGCAGGTTGCTAGTGGTTTTGGTGATCATTTGGTACTGGGTAAGACAAAGTGTCAGAGATTTTGCATAATATTTTTGGTAAAAGAAATATGTTTAATTCATATGGAGTGCAGGCTTCTGTTGGAGAAGCTTCTGACTTTGACCCTCAAAGTCAAAGTCAACACCCTGTTGGTGCGCACTACGTGTGTAAAGTCACCTTGCATCAGTTTCACCCCTAGGAATGCGGAAGTTTGCATCATCATCATCATCATCATTTATTTATTTAGCGCCACTAATTCCGCAGCGCTGTACAGAGAACTCATTCACATCAGTCCCTGCCCCATTGGAGCTTACAATCTAAATTCCCTAATATAGACACACACTCACAGACAGAGAGGGAGAGACTAGGGTCAATTTTTTGATTGCAGCCAATTAACCTACTAGTATGTTTTAGGAGTGTGGGAGGAAACCGGAGCACCCTGAGGAAACCAACGCAAACACGGGGAGAACATACAAACTCCTCACAGATAAGGCCATGGTTGGGAATTGAACTCATGACCCCAGTGCTATGAGGCAGCAGTGCTAACCACTAGGCCACTTTGCTGCCCATCTAGCATTGTTCCCATTGGACTAAATTTTAGTAAATGTATGACAATGAAAACAGCAGGTAAATGGGGGCCACATCTCTTTATTCTAGTATTGAAGAAAATAAAGGCTGACCTAGGAATACGGGATCAGTTATTGGGCTATTACAGTGGTTTTGTCTGAAAGATATAATTTCTAATGCTGACAACCGTGAATTGTGTTGTTTCTTTTCAAGGTAGGTGGTGTAATGAGAAGTGGCCTTCAGATTGGCTGGTGCATAGTGTCTTACAGGTTTATCATCATCGTCATCATTTATTTATATAGTGCCACTAATTCCACAGCGCTGTACAGAGAACTCACGCATATCAGTCCCTGCTCCATTGGGGCTTACAGTCTAAATTCCCTAACACACCCAACATACCCAACATACACAGACAGACAGACACACAGACTAGGGTCAATTTGATAGCAGCCAATTAACCAACCAGTATGTTTTTGGAGTGTGGGAGGAAACCTACGCAAACACGGGGAGAACATACAAACTCCTCACATATAAGGCCATGGTCGGGAATTGAACTCATGACACCAGTGCTGTAAGCTCCAGAGAGTCTGAGATCTGAATAAGGACTTTAGCCCTTCTGTTCAGTATTGGGGCATATGAGTCAAAGTGATCTAGCTGGCCTTTTTTGGAACCTTCAGCATAGGCAAATTAGTCTTGTAACAATGGTTTGTAGAGACAGGACATGCATTGGTCGGGGAAGGATTTGTACTTGCTCTTCCGGATATCGAACACTGACCACTTTAAAAGGGGAATCAAATTTGCCTTTGTTGTAGTGACAATAGATCTTCCAGCATTGGGGTAGCAAGCAAAGTCGCTGGCTGGGTTTTTATTGATGATGCTGCTATCTGAAATAGGAGAAGGGAGTGGTTGAATTTTCAAATATATGTGAGACCACTGGAATAATATAAAAAAGGGATGGAAGGGTAAGTGAAGAATAAAAATGGGGAAAATGAAGTATAATTAACAGGGTGAGAGTTGGTCGGGGTGGTTGATTAAGGTCTACAATAATTAGTTATTTTGCTTTTTTTTAAAGTTTTCTCAGGTCCAGTTCAGTGCCTGGTTTGTATACTGGGGCATTCGCGGATTTGTCCTTGCAGTCATACCTTCCATCGCATTTCCGTCTCCTGTGTGTGCATTCACCGCTGTCCCAGTGGAACTCCAGAGAGGAGCAGGTGTTGTCTGTCTTGATTGGCTTACAGTTCTCCTCATCAGAGCCATCCGCACAGTCAGGGTCTCCATCACAGATCCATAGTTTGTGGATACAGACGGTAGAGTTCTTGAAACTGGAATGTGATAGACAACAGGTTCTTGGAGAGCAAGAGTCTTCATCGCTGCCATCATTACAGTCATGATCACCATCACACAGATATGAACGAGAGATGCACATTCCATTGTGGCACTGAAACTGGTCATCAGATGCACAGAACTTCAGAGCTATAAAGAAGTAGAAAAGTACATTTACGCACCTATTGTATACATACACAACCCACTAACGCTATTCTCTCCATATGAATTTTTAGCCTACCTGCCAATTACACACAGTATACACAGCCTGTTTATGGGCTGAACAAATACTTGGCCTATCAATTGACTAGAGGTTGTGATTTTGCATAGACATAATAAAAAGAGATTTGGCAGCAGCGCGGTGTTCATGGACGATGGATGTGAGCGTAAATCCACTCATGCGACATCCACTCTAGCCAGGTATGCTCTGCTGCTTCCGAGCCTCCTGCCCGATTGTGTTAAATACTGTCATTCGGCCTGTAGTATCCATGCCATTAAAAAAAATATTTAAAAAATCATAAATAAGAATTCTAGTGTAAAGCCCAAAGTTATCCTAGGCAGACCTTAGCAAAAACAGGCTGAACGCTATACACATGCCGGTAAAATAGAGGACACAAAACCATCAAAACATTTTGGAGAATTCCAATATCTTTGTGAAAAAGTTTGTATATCACGTCAGAAATCAATTTAAATAATGCGATACATAAAGTATACAAATGCTGATGCTTGCCCTGAGACTTTATTATGAAATATGCATTGTATTTAATTTAAATACAACCAGGCGGCATGGGAATTTCATGTGTCTATTTAAAAAGTTAATTTTTGGGGCTACACTAACACTGAACACGATTACATTTTTTAAATAGATTATGCAAAATTAAACAAAAGTAAGTTTAATTAATACAAGTTGCAAGTTTATTAGAGTTATTTCTTTGTGGTATTGTTCTTCATATTTTTTTTATGATGTAAAACACTGGAACGGTGCATTCTATTCTTTATATATTCTGTTCAGAGTTTTATGCTGCAATGACCATAATACCATCTATGAACCTGTAAGAGACTTACCTGTTCTCCGTTCCTGCTCCCGTTCTGCTGTTGATCGAACTAACCGACTTCTGGGTATCGGTTCTCGGCAGTGCAATCATATGACTGGCAGGGCAGGGAATTCAGATCCCTTTGCTATTTAGCCCAGCTCTGACACAGGATCTGTGTCAACATTTCCTGTTAGCGTCTGACTCAACTCTCTATTCTCAACGTTCAGTTTACTCCTAGGGCTAGATTTACTAAGCTGCGGGTTTGAAAAAGTGGGTATGTTGCCTATAGCAACCAATCAAATTCTAGCTTTCATTTATTTAGTACTTTCTACAAAATGACAGCTAGAATCTGATTGGTTGCTATAGGCAACATCCCCACTTTTTCAAACCCGCAGCTTAGTAAATCTAGCCCCTAGTGTATCCTGTACTTGTGCTTCAGCCCTCCAGTGTATGATCAGGCTTCCCGACTACGTTTTTGGATCCCCCTTCAGTACCGTGTATTCAGTGTATTTCGGCATTTGACCTAGGCTTATCTCCTGACTTCTGGTTTCTCCATTCTCCCTTGTACCGCGGAGCCCGATTGTGTACCAGACCCCCGCTATTCTGACATTGGCTTGGATCCCGCTTCTGAGCTGCATTATCTGTTGTGCTTCGTCCTCTGGTGACCGGCTGTTTCCTACCGCAGCCTCGCCACCTTTTCTCCTCTCACATCAGGGGGCTCCCCTAGGGACCACAACCGGTGAACCTCTGGCAGCAAAGACCACACCACCTTGCAGTGGTTCTTGGTGAAGGCCAGGGGGTTCGTTAGACTCCGCACCCTAGAGAGCTTACGTAAATCCTGACTGATTCGGTTGTTACTCCTGTGGGCATAACAGAAGCATTAGCATGCTACCAAAGTCAGAGAGAAACTATTTTTCCCATAATTTCTTAACGTAATCCAAATTAATGGACAGTGCCTTAAAAATGTATTAGGTATCAGTATCTATTTTCTCTGAACACTAAGAAATAGTGATATTTGCCCATTCCTCTAGCTGGGTCAGGTTAATTGTGGATTTGCAGTGGACAGCAAAATTGACGTTTTGCCATTGATTTTCAATAGGATTAAGGTCAGGACTCTGACTGGGGCGCTTTCGGAGACTACATTGTGTAGATGGCGGACCCTGCATGGACGAGATCCCTGGCTCAATCCATTGCTGAGCTAACGTGGCTCACTGCACTTTCAAAGGTGAGTGAAAATCCTTCCTTTATTCCCTGAGTTAGGGCAGCTGGGATTGATTCTCTGCCTCATGAAACTATCACCCAGTTTTCAGCAGAGCCTATTGAGCTAGGCAGTTTAGAAATATAAGTAATGGCATCTTCTTCGTTGGAGAGATTACTAGAACCATCTTGAACTTGAACAGGTTTATGATAGAGTCCTTAAGATCTGTCATGAATGGAAGATCAAATTTCTTGCTTCCATGGACATAAAAGATGCTTATCTACACATTCTGATCTGGGAAGGACATCAGAGCCTGCTAAGATTTACAAATCAGGAATTACACTTCCAATCAGAACTCTTCTCTTTTAATATGCTTGCCATGGTCATGGCGGTGATGGTTGCTCTGGCAAGATCAAGTGTAGTCACTAGGGTCCCCTATTTACATGACCTGTCGTGTACGCTGGATAACAGCTAAGTTGGAGTCCCATGGGTTGGTCATAAATGTTCAGAAATCAAATCAGATTCTAACTCAGTGCATGCTGTTTTTGGTTCTGCTATTTGACACCAGGCTGCAAAGTGTGTCCTTGCCAGAAGAAAAGATCATAGCCATTCAAGTTGATGAGGGCTAGTTTGAGCCTGAAAGCAACTCCTGTCCTCCAATGCAAGAAAATTACCAGAGAAAATTGTCTCCATTTTGATGTGGTGCAATATGCACTCTTCCATCCCAGAATTTTCAAAAGGATATTCTGACAAAGTATTACATTATCACCTCTCCCCTGTGGTGGTTGAAGGCAGACAATCTGAACAGGGACTGCTGTTTTCTATCTGGGACTGAACCATTGTAACTACAGACACCTCCCTTGAGGGGTGGGGAGTGTTGATGCTGCATCTTCATCTGCAGTGTTGTTTGGCAAAGCTTCCCATCAATGTTAGAACAGTGACAAACACTCTGATAGAGACACAGGGCCTGATTCATTAAGGATCTTAAATGCAGAGGATTCTTATTTCAGTCTCCTGGACAAAACCATGTTACATTGCAAGGGGTGCAAATGAGTGTTCTGTTTTGCACATAAGTTAAATACTGGCTGTTTTTCCATGTAGCACACAAATACTTGATAGCTTATTTGTACACTGAAATGTAAAGTTGATATTTGTGTGCTACATGAAAAAACAGTCAGTATTTAACTTATGTGCAAAACAGAACACTCATTTGCACCCCTTGCAATGTAACATGGTTTTGTCCAGGAGACTGAAATAAGATACCTCTGCATTTAAGATCCTTAATGAATCAGGCCCACAGTCCTTTCTAAAAAGCAAGGTGGTCCAAATTCAGACAACACCATGGCTGTAGCATACATAGATCATCAAGGGGGCACCAAGAGCTCCCTAGAGATAAAGGAATCATCCAAGATCATCAGATGGGTGGAAATGTATGTCACAGTAATTTCTGTGGTATGCATAACCGAATGGTCTCTCCCCACGGAGTTATCTGATGGTGGAAAGTTGAGGTTAGCCAGAGTTTGACATGATGGCCTCCTGAATAACCACAAAGTAGACAAGTTCTGCTTGATGATTTGAGGTCCGCAAGTGTACTTGGTGGACCCCATGACAGTGCTGTGGAACTATTTTTTATTTATATACCTGATTCCGATAGCCATGCTACCCTAGGTATTGTAAAAGCCCCAAGAAAGAACTCTATTGATCCTGATCACTTCAGATTGGCCGATGACATCATGGTACACCAGCATTCTAGGAATGGTGGCAGAAACAGAATGGAGACTTCTATAAAGGCATGATTTCAGAAGGTTTTTCAAATTAGGTAATTCCAGACCATGCTTAGAGCCAGGAAGCCAGTCTCTGCAAGTAACTATTATAAAGTGTAGAAATTGTATATTTCCTGGTGAGAAAAGAAAGGGCTCCATACTTCATTCTTCAGGTTTCTGTGCCTTTTGCCTTTCTTTCACGGTGATCTCCACAGTGGCCTGAGACTCAGTTCTGTTAAGGTCCATGTTTCAACCCTGTCAATCTTCTAGCAGAAGAAACTGACCCTGATTCTGGAGGTCCAGACTTTATTTTACAGAGAGTCCTCCATGTACAATAACCACACGTCTCTCCAACGGCACCATGGGATCTTAATTTGCTCCTACTGCCTCACTAAGTTCCTTATATGGAAGACAGTGTTCCTTTTGGCCACTTCCTCTGTAAGTAGAGTTTCTATGTTTTGGGCTCTATCTTGCATGTCACCCTTTCTGATTTTCCATGATGACAGGGCTAGTGTCAGGGTTCTATGTTAACTAGGTCATCGTTATCCCTTCTCTGAAGCAGACTCGATCTTCGGGGTTCAAGACTCCTTACTGGACGTGATCAGATCATTGAAGATCTATTCAAATAGAATTTCTGAATTACGGATTCTCTTCTGGTCCATTACAACGCTAAGAGCAGTTGGCCGGCAACAAAGCAGACCATTGCCAGGTGGATTAGACCGGTTGTTCATAAGGGTTACATCAGCTTAAGAAAACCAGTTACAGAATATATCTCGGCTCACCCAACAGACCGGTGAGTGCTCTCTGGGCTCTGCGATATTGTATCTCTACCGAGCAACCATGTCAGGCAGCCACCTGGTCCTCAGTCCACACCTTTACCAGATTAAATAGTTTTAATGATTTTGCGTCAATGGATGCCAGCTATGGACAAAAGATTTTGTATAAAGTTATTTCTGAGCTTACTCTCCTCTGGGGAGAAGCTTTGGATCATCCCCATGGTAGCAGTGTCCCTCAATTGGAGAGAGAAGAGTATTTGCACTTACGTTAAATACATTTCTCTGATTCATTTTGGGGACACTGTAGCCCTGCCCTTATGCTCTTTGGTTCAGTTATGTTTCAGTTTGTGGAATGTGAGATTTGCATTTTGTGTCACCCATTTACCCTATCTCTTGGGGCTTTGTAAGTTATTAACTGGTGATCCATTGAAGAGGGGCTATAGAGGGGAGGTGCTTCAGAATCTGTACAGTCATTAACTCCTAAGTAGCAGTGTCCACCAAAAGGAATCAGAGAAATGGATTTAACGTAAGTACAAAAATCTTATTTTATGGAAGCAGATAGAGAATTTATAAGAATGAGACGTGTATTATGAACATAGCAGGTTGGAAAAACAGGCTTATTGGAAGCTGCCCCCCCATGTTCTTCCAGGCTCCTATACAATAATTGCTTCTAACCAGCTATGTGTCCCTGAAAGTCCACAGAACAAATAATTAATATGCTTTTCAAGCTATTGAAAAACAGAACTGTATATTAAAATATTACATATTGTTTATACTACTAAAACATGTATTTGTGTAAACCAACACTTCTGTGACCGTTGTATACACACTGGAGGTAACCATTTTGTAGGATGAACCAATGTTCATGACAATGCGGTGTATCTATTCAGAGCGCCCTATAGCTCAGTAGAGGCTCATGTAGAGTTGGACATAAATCTGTTGTATTTGCGAAAAAATACTTCCGTACTACGCATCAAAATATATGTGTGCATATGATTTGGTTGCATCTTAAAGTGTTGACTGAACTGGAGAGGCGTAGTAGAGGAAGAAGGGGGTGGGCAGACATTGACAGAGCGCAGTAAGGGCACGACCACGTAATTGCGACAAAGGTAGACCTGTATGCAGATGTATATACACCCTTAACGAGCCGTATGTCTTGTGATGCTGCAGGTCTGGTGCAACGAAACACACTGATGATAGTGATCAGCAAGACTTGCTGAATGCTTCTAATAGGCTTATTAAGTTTTAACCCCATCCAGGACTTAATTGTTTAGTGGTTGCTATCTTATACGAAGTCGCAGTTGTCTACTCGAATTACTTAATTGCTATTTATATTTGAACTGTGGCAGGAAAAAATATATTCCCATTCAATTTTCAAAGATGAAAATAACAAACGTTTGCATTTAATTTCAGTTCACATAATTTAATTTGTCCGCCATGTTTTGCAATAGATGCGATTGTTGAACGCCATTCTAATCGCTACTCTTACAGCTCATCACCATTTATTTATATAGCGCCACTGATTCTGCAGCGCTGTACAGAGAACCCACTCACATCAGTCCCTGCCCCATTGGAGCTTACAGTCTAAATTCCCTAACATACACAGAGAGAGAGACTAGGGTCAATTGATAGCAGCCAATTAATCTACCAGTATGTTTATGGAGTGTTGGAATAAACCGGAGCACCCGGAGGAAACCCACGCAAACGCGGGGAGAACATACAAACTCCACACAGATAAGGTCATAGACAGGAATTGAACTCATAACCCCAGTGCTGTAAGGCAGAAGTGCTAACCACTGAGCTACCGTGCACAGCTCAACTTATTTCAGAGGCAGACAGAGCCGTAAGCGTAGAAAACAGTGTATTATTAGCACCAAAGACCAGCTGACGGCACAGAAGGAGAGCATAATGTTGTTTTTATTGTAACTCATTGAACTCCAACCAAAACTAAACTTTTTTACCTTGGGTGGAAATTTCATTAATAATCCAACAACACTAGATAAAAATATGGCAATGTCTCCTGGTTAAATGGCTGTGACAACAGTATCACATCAGTCCTTTAATTTCAAACCGCAAAATAAAAACACAAGACTCGATATATTTTAGAAATAAATAAATTATATATTAAACTTTTCCCATTTATGACACAATCAGTATGTATATACAGCAACAAAAAAAATAAAGAAAAAAAAAAACGTGTGCAAAACAACTGTACAGAAATTAATATTTACACCCTTCACAAAAAAAAAAAAAAAGCAAAATCTCTTCACAGGTTCAGGCAGGACGTTTTGATTTCAATACTGCAATAAAAGATTGGCTACTTTCTACAGAGCAAAAAAGAGACAAGAGTGGGGAATAGGATAAGGCCTTTTTTGTGGTAGAGAACATCTCACATACAGCCAATATGGATATTTCAAGTATAGACTAAAAAGTCTGAGCCAGTTGCAAATTAAGGCAGCGTGGTTAACAACAGAATGGCTGAATGTCTTCTTCCACTGTTCATTTGTAGGTAGCACCACATAAAAAAGTGTTTTTTTCCTTGTATCCAGTAACAATGATTGACTATTAAAAGCTTAAGAAACAGCCAAACTTTCAAGATTCCATTTTTCAAAACATTTTTTCTACCGTCATACCCTGTCGGATACAGGCAGGTCAAAAAAGCATCGCTAAACAATCCAAAGCCTCACTAATAGAAGTAACACAAAAGTACAACAGACTTGAGACGAAGAACAAAAAGTGCAGACGGAGGATGGGTTGTTTCAAGAAATAAAGGATAAGAAGCTAGTGGTGGTGGACTAGGCACTTGTTGGTGATTTGTGGCCTTTTTCTGGCTTGCTACATTGTAGTGGGAAGGTAGAGCCTAATAAACTGGCTATACTTCAACCCAGAGATTGACCTCAAGACGAAGATATCCGATGCCCTGAGGAGATGTCACATGAACGATTCCGTACAAGCTTTCTGTGCATTGCTCCTTATTCGCCTCCTGTTTGGAATTTTCATTTTAGTGTTTAAGAACGGCTTGTGCTTTTAAAACAAAACAAAAAAACAAACCCCAGCAGGATCGTCACATACAGTCCTTCATAGTCCCTCGGTACTTTTATGTATTATTTTTTTTCTTCTTTTACCTTCTAGTCTTTCCCCATCCCACACCAGCCTCCTCATTTACTCTTTCATGTTGGAAGAGCTTTTCACAATGCAGAAAGAGGCACGAGGGAGGGAAAAAATTGGCACAACATCAACAAAACAAATTTCTTCATAAATAAGTCAGACGAAAAAGGTAGTAACTGCAGTCTCTGGGCACTGTACATAGTGGATCATTTGGTTGGTAGAGTGGGAAGAAAAAAATAATAATAAAAAAAAAAGGTAGAAAATAATCTCAAAAATTCCAAGCTGTGCAAGACGGAACTGTTGTTTGGACGGGTATAAAACACGGTGCTTTTACTTTGGTTTAAGCAGTCGTTGCCCCTGATATATCTGAGCAGCAGAGTTTGATGATAGGCACAGTGGTTAAGGTTTGTTCAAGCAACATCATCGTCCAGGCTCACCATCTGTCTCTATGAAGACAAGAAAGGAGTGCGTGTTTAGTGTTTAGTGTTTAATAGCAGCAATGCAAGGCAGCATTTCCTGAAACGTTTATGAATAGGCTGAAGATATTAACAGACACCGATAATAAACATATAAATCTAAAATTTGACTTTCTGATCCATTTGTAATCTCAGACTGTTTATCGAAAGCTAGAGAAGGCTTATTATGCAGGGGTTGAACATGTAAGCGATATTAAGGTTTAAATGGTAAAACTAACAAATACGTTTTCTAGCGTTTCTTCTAAGACAGCTGTAAGTCAAGTCAGACTTTTACTTTCCGCAAGTTATTTTGGTACGTCTGTTAGTCATTCTGTAGAAAACAAATAAGAAAATATATTTTACCGATGGATACGTGTAACCGTCCTGACTCCGACAAATGTGGATCTCGTCGTCTTCTGTCGTTTTCTGGTATACGGGATTGTCAAAGTGAATAGTGTTGGTGTTTTTCAATCTCCAGTTTCTCCACAAGAGGAAGCCCCCAAATGCAGACAAGCAGAGTATAACTGGGAATATGGGGGAAAAAAATTAGGATGTTGACTACATTTATCCTTCAGTAAAAGAAGTACAGACACAAGTCTAACCATACTAATAAATGTAGACAGGATTAGGAGTTTCGGTTACTGACACCACAGTCAAGTGGAAGGAAAGAGATCAGAGACTGGTCGGTATTGGTGTTTAGTTATAAACTGATTATATAGACAACTCCATGAATACAAACAAGCCACTTAAAGGCTTTCAACCTACAGAGAGTAGAAGAGAAGAGCAGAAACTTACCAATAGGGATAACAGCATAGATTGCGTTGGAATGTGAATGTGAATTTGCAGTCTCCATCTTCACCTCACCGTCATTCCCAGCTGTAAATACACAGATAAGGCAGAATTCAGCGATACATCGTATTTATGCTGCGTGACTTGGTGATAACAAACACACACATATATAATAGAGGATTGTTGGATAATGAACTGCACATTACAACAGAAGGACACATCAGGGTAATTCATAAGGCAGCCGTACCTGTCGGAACTCCGGGAGTAGAAAGATCGGGGTTACTCTTCTCACTACGCGGCGTGCTGGGTTTATAGGCTGCTTGACTACTTGTAGGGATATTAGTTGTCAAGGGCATTAATGTCCGCTGTTCAGGTTTAACAGTTGAAGGTCTTTTAGTTGTAGTGAGAATTTTTGCAAGGATTGTACTCCTGGGCGTTGTGACCGGAGGTCTTGCCGTTGTGACCGGAGGTCTTGCCGTTGTGACCGGAGGCAAGGTGGACGGAGAGACAGTAGAAGCTTGCTCTGGAAAGACAACAGTAATATGTGTTACCATCCTGTACAATGGGTGGGTGAATGCATGAAGACATTCCCATTTATCCCGTCACCCAGGCTCCTACATCCACAGGGTCTTGTACACGGGATAACTTACCTTTCACACAGCTTCTCATGTCCGGCCCCAAGTGCTCTCCATCAGGACACACGCAAGTGTACTTAGGGGAGTGTGCATTGAAGTGTGGGGCTGGCAGACACAAGTATTCACAACCTCCGTTCTCGAGAAATTGAGAAACACACCAATTTTCACCTAAAGGGAACAAATAAAAAAAATAAAAAAGTGATTAAAAATAATTCTAGTTAGAAAATTGATTATTATTCAATTAGGTGCCGTGAAATACACATATTTTGCTCCTAAGGTAGAGATAACTCCATAACACTAATGGAAGATTTGATAAAACTCAGTGAGGGCCTCACTCCCTAGGAAGGTAACTTTACAAACCTAAACACCATCATACAACATTATGACAGCGTGCTTTAATGATGTCACTGGTTCCTAGTGAACGGAGCATCTGCTTTCTAAATAATATTGGTTCAGCCCACAAAATTTCTGCTGTCACCGTATGTAGGTGACAGATCCACTTTAATGTAAAGTCATTGTATATACTGGGGCAGTAATTTATAACTTCAGTCTGACGTCATCACACAACACCTACAGGCCAACGACAGATACGATTGTGCCTCATACCTTCAGGCTGTCCACGATTGTGATACAAGACAATGTCTTCTGGAGATGAGAGATCTTCTGCTACCGTCCTTATGTCCTCTCCAGTCAGTCTGTTAGCGCTGAAGATAGCTTCATTGTCAATATCAGTCCAGAACACAAGATCCTTAAAATAAATAAAAATAAATACAATTTCACAAGGTGGACAGAAGAAAATTACCCAGACCCTCCCAGCTTTTATTAATATTAGAGCCTGTTTCAAGCGGTATAACCAAAGAGTCATGATGATAACTGACAAGACAACAGAAAGCTAACACTCATAAGAAAAAGCTGTATAGTTTTTGGCCTGGGTACATCGAACGGCAAACTCAATTGTATTTTAATATTTAAATGTCTCTTTGTTGATTCTAGAATTGGTAAGCGTTTTATTTAATAGGTTGACCGCTGGGTTTATAGAATTTTCAGAAGAGAAAATAAATTGACTATGATAAGAGAAAGAAATATATGGTCCACAGATCAATATGGACATAGACTTACCTCAAAGATGGTGAGGCCAAAGGGGTGAGATAAGTGATGCTCATCAGCGATGACCATCTTTCTGTTGCTTCCCGTAACATCAATGCTGGACAGCATATGCAACTTGGAGTCCACCCAGTACAATCTCTGATGAAGCAGGTCTAAGAGTGACAACACAGCTTGTTTTAGAGATAAAGCAGCTACAAAATCTCTTATCAGAGATTTAAACATACGGTCATAATATTGTATACAAACAACTATATTACATACCCAGAGTGATGCCATTGGGCCATTCAATGTTTTCACTAACTAGAGTTTGTCTGGCTACTCCATTCAAGCCCCCCTTCTCAATCTTGGCAGGAAAGCCCCAGTCAGTCCAGTACATAAACCTGAAATACAGAGATGAGGGTAAGAATTTATTGCTGGAGCCATTGTATAGAATAACATTGTAACACAAGTTGGACCTTGTTTTTATTATATATAGGCTTGTCAGGTTTTCCTTCTCCCAAGAGTCTTATATGTATTTAATATGTAAGCTCTGGAGGTTGCTTCTCCTTTGCCCATATATAAAATCGCCATGTTCCTCCAACAATGTGCCTATTATATAACATACATGGTACATTTCTCCTTACCCTTTTGTGGGATCCACCACAATGTCTCGGGGCTTTGCCAGATCCTCTCTGAAGAGTGTTTTCCTCTTAGACCCTGCGGTGTTGGCCACAGATATGGTGCCATATATAGAGTCCGTCCAGTAAATGTTGGCATGGACCCAATCCACCGCGATACCATCTGGGGCTTGTATTTCATTTCCAATCACTGTTTCATGGTGGGAAAAGTTATGTGCCTTGTCCATTAAAGCACTGCGGAGGAAGAACGACAAAAAAAAAAGGTTTGAAACATCTCAGGTCTGTTGCAGAAAACTTCAGAAGCAAAGCACAAGGTCAGTATGCTCGTATGACACAATGGACAGGGACTTTGACTATCCCTCATTACCTGTAAATTTTCTTCTGTGTTAGGTCAGACCAGTAGATTTTATTGCCTGCTACCTCCATATCCAAAGCCACCACATTCTTGAGGCGCGGGATGAAACTTGTGTACTCGCTCCTGTCCAATGTCATCTTCCTCACCTCGTGCCGGTTAGTGAATAAAAGGTAAGCGACTGTCCCTATAAAATGCAAATAAAAACAGAGATGAGGCAACGTCAGGGAAGGGGATCATAAAAGGAAGAATATGTAGCCAGGAATACATGTGATGAAGTTGTAAGAGGAAAAGAAGGGTTCCCTTATACTGTACTTACCAATGCCCTTGCAAGACCTGGTCACAGGATCCATTTGGTAACCCTCAATGCATTCACATTTATAGCCCCCTTCCAAGTTAATGCAGATTTGGCTGCAGGAGTTGGGTTCCTCGCATTCATTAATATCTGAGGAGGAAGAGATGGAGAATATTATGCGATGGTGCAAAATAATACAAGACCTACATTATTGGTGGGTGTTTGCATGTGTATTAAATGTATCATGCAGCATGTCATACAAAAGCTCACTAACTATCAAACATTTGTGGAACAGTTAGCTCAAGAACAAATTCAATACTGAGGGTAGACTAGGGTCAAAGGGCAAATAAGTTGCCCAGGCTGGGATTAGACTTTCAAGGCACTTGGAGGAAGGTGTCCCACCCGTCATGTAAACGATCTGCGACTTTCTCCCACCACTGGTGTATAAAACAATTGGCAAGCTCCCTAGGAGGGATGAAAGGAGCTTGCTAACCATGGCCCTCTTCCCCTGAAAGTTTGTTAAATGGGAGGGTAGGTCTAGGGAGGTCTAGCCACTAGACACGAAAGTTAGAGCGCTAGCTTGTAATAAGCCATGAATGAATACTCAGACTGTCACTGCATGTGTGTAAATCACTATGATTTCATTGATTAGGAAAGCACATGACATTTGTAACACATGCCCAGATTAATACATACATACATTACAGCAAGTTACCTTGGCAACTCTTTCCACCCACAAGGCGATAGCCGTCTGGGCATAAACACTCGTAGCCAATCTTAAGGTCATTGCAGGTGTGCGAGCAGCCCCCATTGTTTCTCAAACACTCGTTTTCACCTAAGGAAAAGGAGACAACAGCGCTTGTGAATACAGAGGAAGCCTGCAGAGAAGCGTTAGAGGATGCGACGTTCTTATCTGTCAAGAGCATGTACAAAACTTTGCTGCACTCACCACATTCCTTCAGTGGTTCATCTGACCAGTCTCTGCAGTCCCTGACTCTGTCACACACTTTATCCATACTGATACACTCTCCACTGTGACACTTGAATTTGTTGGGACCCTCACATTTTGTCACTGATTAAAGAAAAAGAAAGATAACACAATGAGGACCCACACCTTCCGCCTGGGTGAGAATTAACTATCTCCTCTATCAAGCTTTACGAATAAAAGACGGGACACACTAAGGCTGAGCAACCTTTTCTTCACATATTTGTACGCTACACAAGACATTTATTTTTATTCACACAACCTCTGGTCTGCCTCCCAAATCTGCTGGCTGACATGTGGAAGTAAAGGCTCAAATTGACATTACTAGGTATCAAAAATCACTGTCAAAGTGTGTATGCAAAATGCGTTGGGCTGGTGTTTGTTCTAAGGCAAAAGAAGCAAAGTATAAAATTCTCTTGACAGGGTACCACACTCTTGATTGCCTGAAAAATATATTACTTGAACCCTCCCAGCTATGCTGGCACTGCAGAGATGAAAGTGGAACTATGTTTCAGCTTAAGATCCTTCTCCTGCTGTATGGTCTGTGCAGAGAAGGTGCGGTCTGTGCTGGCTCGAATGCCTGAATGCACCTCTAATCCCCCATAGTTCCAGTGTCTCCCAAAGGATTTATGGAAAAGATGTTGTATATGCCAGATTTATGAATTTTATTAAAAAAAAAATCCAATTTGTGTTACGACTCTGCCTGTGTTTTTGTATGTGTCAGCAGTACCTTTAATCCTCCAGAGGTGCTGCTGTTACGCTCCTGAGCTTGCACCATGCCTGAAGGGGTTAACCTCCTTGCAAATTAGAACTGCACCTGGCTATCAGCTTCTTATACCTGCCTCAACCTGTGCTCAGTGCAGTTCTTCCGTTTATTCCTGGCTGCTGCTGCCCTGTTTCTGTGTTTGCTCCATTTCTGCTTGATCTTCTGTTGTGACCCTCGGCTTGATTCCTGGACCCTGTTCGTTTGCCTGTTGCCCTGACTTTTGGCTAGACTTCTGCACTTTGCTTATTCGCTTGTGACCTTGATCTCTGCCTGGCCATTTGGATTCTGTTTACCTGATCTCTGTTTGATCCCTGCACTCTGTCTGCTTCCCTGGACAGCCTTGTGCCTCCTGGACTGGGGTAACTTATATTACCTGTTCCTGCCATATAACTGTACAGACACTATTTGGAACCTGTTCTTATCAGTGGATTTGAGTTATCCTTGTTTATATATTTGCCTGAATAAAGACATTTTGCTTTATACTTCCGTTGCTGCTTTGTGAATGCATTAGGAGTCATAACAATTTGTTGTATAATGCCTGTGTTTCCCATCTCATTGACAACAATTTTGCACATTGAATATTTTGTCAGGCATAGTACTCACCATTTACACAGCCAATCTCATCACTGAGATCTTCGCAGTCATATTCTCTGTCGCATTGCCGGCTGCCATGTATACACTTCCCGTCATTACACTGGAACTGATCTGGGCTGCATGTGGGCTTTTCTGTAATGAACATCAGATAACAAAACAATTAGCCACCACCACACACAGGCTTTATGCCACCCATTAGCTAAGAGGACATACTGATAATGAAACGTTCCGCATTGTTACTTACCACAGTGCTTTTCATCAGATTTATCCTTGCAGTCATAACCTCCATCACACTTCCAGCTCATGTGTATGCATTCACCGCTACCGCAGTGGAACTCCAGAGAGGAGCAGGGTTTGTCCGTCTTGATTGGCTCCTTCCCTTCACAGTTCTCCTCATCAGAGCCATCCTCACAGTCAGGGTCTCCATCACAGGTCCATAGTTTGGGGATACAGAGGGTAGAGTTCTTGCAATTGAAATATGATGGATTACAGGTGGGGGGAGGGCAAGAGTCTTCATCGCTGTGATCATCACAGTCATGATCACCGTCACACAGATATGTAAGAGAGATGCACATTCCGCTGCGGCACTGAAACTGGTCATCGGAAGCACAGACTTTGGGAGCTAGAAAGAGGGAACGAGGAAAATTACACACACTGTACATATACAACACACTATCCTCTATGTCCATATACAGCCTGATGTAACTAGCTCCTGGTGATTTCATAGGCTTCAGCTCATAAACACTTATCGACTCTGTGATGGCAACGGGCACACATTAATTGGATCGGGGTCATGTATTTATAACGTTATAAATGGGAGCAGTGCTCTTTAGTACTTCCATGGTTTCATGTAATCTCTGGCTATGATAATGTGTGAACGGAGCTTTATAAGGGACACTTACCACAGTCCTTCTCGTCCAAGCCATTCTCGCACTCCTCTCGCTGATCACATTTCCATGACAAGGGAATACATCGGTTTGTCCTGTCACCACAGCTAAATTGTTCAGGGCTACATGTTCTGGTCCCTGAAAAGAAACCAAGGGAATATTGTTAAGTTGAGTAACAATTATTTATATGAAAGAATAATCAAATGACTTTCCCATATTTCCCATCTTGCCTAGCGCAGGAACTTACGGCATGTCTCATGAAACTCGTCAGACCCGTCCCTGCATTCCTCATTGCCGTCACAGACCCACTTGTACGGGATACATTTCCCGTCGCCACACTGGAACTCATTCTTGGCACACGTGGTAATCCCTGAAATTCAAAAACAAAAAAAAAATATTTATGGGGTTGAAAAGAGTAAAGAAAGTATAACCAGAGGTGTGGGGAAGAATTGACATATAACGTAGCTGAATAACAATTGTAACTTGTGGCGGGTAAATTGTGTGTGGCTATGGTAAGGAAGAAACATCATCAGCCACCAATATTAAAAGAGCATTTCTGTGCAGCTACCCGTGGTATGGTTGTAATACAGGCACAGTAGAACGTGGAGACAGGAAACATGAACTAGACATTGTAGAAATCTTGAGACAATCTCAGCTGATGGCATCCTTGACTATCCTTCACCATTTATAATAATCGAAAATCCCTCCTGTTCTGCAGAAGCTCCGAGCTTTTAACGCATTTCGCACATTACAGTTCCATTTTGGCATAGAAGAGCAAATCTAGGCACGTTTTCAGCAATGTAATAGTAAAAAAAACAACAACAAAACACATATATTTGAAACATGTAACAAAGGCAGTTCCAATATATCCTCACTCTCAAGATTAATTGACATCATAAATTAGGCTAAACCAAGCAGAATTTTAGAAAACTGAAGTGTTGAATTTAACAAAAGGGGCTGGATTCTAACATTTCCAGATATCAAATTTTCAAGAGAAACCTTCATGCATGGGAACGATGGACAGTTGTTATCTAAACTACAAAGTTATCTATTTGAACCCTAGAAGGAAGTTAAAAGTAACAATCAATTACACCATACGAGAGGGGTGGGAAAGTACATGCCTATAGGCACATGACAGCTACCAGGAAGTCAGAGTGATATCTTTATAACAAATTACTCCAGTGGCACAGACTCTATAGAGCATTGATATCTTCACGCATGTTCCTATTGTCAGTATGACTTTATCTAAGTTTAGAGGAGCCGTCAGATAGGGAAGCCAAGATCATATTTCCTGAACATGGAAATACCCCGAGAAGGTGGATGTTATGTCCGCAGCCATTGCTGTACATGGCAGGTGTACTCTAAACGTCATATCGGTTTCCCTCTGTCAGGGAATGAAGGTACACATACTACATATTTGGAGCGTATAGAAAGTGTGGTCGACAGTAGTTGTCACAATGATTTTAGAACAAATTACCCCAAACATATGTCTTTCTGGAAGAACTCAGCATAACCAAGGTATAGAAAATGCAACATCAACTAAAACAGAACCACTGAAGCCTTCTGGCTGCTAATTTAGCATTTACTGCACTATTAGCAATTTATAGGACATTTTCCAGCAATTAATTATCAGCGGGTGTGAAGATTTCAGAGCGTGGAGAAAGGTACATCAACTTCACATAGGTGTGGCTAATATTTCACATACCACTACAATACAATCCGCCTGGTTTAATCCAGTCTTTTGAAGGGGGAGTGAAGGCATTTGCATGTTGGAAGGAGAAATGTAAGATACCAAGCCGCCTTCTTTGACCTACAAAGCGAAACTTTCTATTCAGGGGGGAACCGCCTTCATTTCCTACTTAAATCTACTACTCCATGTGTCATATCACTTACAGGCCATACTGTTCTACAGGACAAGTAAGAACAGCCTATAACAAGCTTATTGTCATCACAGCTACCTGCTGACATGACGTATAGGGACAGTCATACCTTCCTAATAAGATTTTGTCTCTTTAAATGATTCTACTCTTTAGTACTGACAAAGTGCACATTACCACCTTCCTGATGCTGGTTTCATTAATCATAAACTGTTTTTATTCTGTTTAAGATTTTAAGAACACTAAGTACATTAGAATTGTCTGATTCCAACTGCTCAGTAAGTCGGGCACAGAAAGCCAATGTTGGAATAAGATGTTGGCACAGTATAATATTTCACCGCCCACTGTTGCAACAGCGTATGCACAGTCACATTTGGCTTAAATATTAACAGTGCCATGTTCTAAACACCCACATCTGAACTTTATCCTAAATTTATAATCAGAGATATTATAACAAGTGAGCCCCATGCAAATGTGTAACCAAGGTGACAAAACTATCACTAAGCAACATTTTCTCAGCAAAAGATGCTCCAGGCATCATTATGTCGGAAAAAAAAGTGCAATTAGTAATTAAGGGCACCAAAGAAACAACAGTATCACCAATTTGTGCCTGTAAATGAACCGGCTCGCTGAGTTGTCAAGTTAAATCACATTACATGATTTAGGTTCACAAAGACACTTAACTGAAGTAAAAGCCAGAAAAATCAATATGAAAATAAAATCTGGTTTCACAAAAACTCCGAACTCTATTTGCCCATATACTGTAGTTTCCATACTGTCAAAATACAGCGTGGCTTATGACATATGCATTATTTACAGGATGAAGGGGATATTTTGCCACAAGTATTACCCAACTGATGTTTAGAGAAATGGGAGGTAAATTCCAAGACACACATTGTAAGTCAGGGTGATGGCTTTGCACACGTACAACATAAAATGGCTGCCACCTAGAACCCTGACTGGAAAATATTTGCTAGTGAACATGAGAAAATAGCAACAACTTCCAATAAAAAAAAATGGGGAGGCTAAAAAAAACGTTATATACTGCAACTACAATAAGTATTTTCGTGAAGAAACCAGTCATAGTAATATTATTTTTTATACTCACTTTAATGTATTTAACACTTACAACACTCCCTCCATCAACTCTGAAAAAGGCTATAAAACGAAGACACATGCTGTAATTGTAATACTTTGCGGCTACCTGCATCAGCTTATCTAATACAGTAAGTTTGCATTGCTTGACTCATATGTGTAGCTGTTCATTTTTTTTTTTTAATCTTAAATCTGGGATAGTCCATCTACAAAACCAGGATTTGACCTTCTGCATACTACCTTCAGACATCATTCATGAAACTATGAACTGGGCAGATGACTCTAAATTCCAAAAATCCTAAATAAGGAGCATTTCTCCCAACGTAAATGGTTTAGAATCATTTCAAAATGTTCCAGCGTAACTAGAAAGTGTTGTCATTTCAAAAATGGGGGTGTAACATGACTTTGGGGGAAACTGTTCACTTAATAGAGGGCCATTGTATTTATTCTTACAAGTAATTCAGAGGACTATAAGTTCTGACACCAACATGGATAATGGAGATTTATATTTTCCATTATGTGAAGTTATGGATGCACATATCTATAACACAATAGGCTTAGTTTATAGGTTTCTCTGAGGTACACAAACAAGCTATGGCAACACAGGGTGTGGCTCTCGGGGACGTCCGTGCCGATATCCTGCCATAGAGACGGTTGTTGAAATGTTGAACTGCTCCAACACAACTGTTCTGCATTACAGAGTACTGAAGAGGCAAAGGAATGTGACATGGCTCATAGGGATCAATGTTCCCTAATTGGAGCAACGCCTTGTAATTATATTATCAATAAAGCTTTTGTAAAAATGGATTTAAAGAGACATCAGTTCAAGAAGGTGTTTTCCATACAATGTAAAACACAGAAATGGTCGGACATAACTTAAAATAAGAGTCAGTATCACATTTACTTCTGTTTCTTTCCATGAGTTGCAAACACGATACCTTACAATTCTAACACTGGTTTAGCAAATAGAGTTTAGATGGGCATAAACCCTTATATACGGTATTATTTTGTGCCATTGAGTCATGGGAAATTTTAAGCCAGCTTCAGTGTTTTTCAACTTTGACTGGGGGTTCCCAGGCCTACAGTTGGGTTTGGTTTAGTTTTTACTTCAGAGGACCTATGAGGTAACTATTTCAATGTAAAAACCAAAAATATATTGCTTTTATTTTGCAGTTGCAGTATCGATGAGCCCTCAAACTGCTATTTACATGTTGTAAAAAATGGCTTATGTCACAGGTACGGAGTATATTTACCGGAAATGAGGATTGCTATGAGGCATGAAAATATGGCCAACCCATAGGCCCAGATTTACCCATACCAGTGTAAACAGCTTTCTACTGCTGTTGTTAAATATGTATTATTAATATTACTCAAGGTGAACTTGTTAAGGCCTCATACACACCGTTATTAATTTGATGCTTTATATTGACATTTGTAATGCTAGCAACAGGTCTGACACTAGAAACCATTGTTACTAGCGTCATCATGCCCACACCCGCTCTTGCTAGTGTTTCAGTAGTGTTGCGCTTGTGTTCCTCTTGCTTTGTGGTAGTGTTCCACCGGTGTGTGCTAGTGTTCCATCGGTGTGTGCTAGTGTTCCATCGGTGTGTGTGGTAGTGTTCCACCAGTGTGTGTGGTAGTGTTCCACCGGTGTGTGGTAGTGTTCCATCGGTGTGTGCTAGTGTTCCACCGGTGTGTGTGGTAGTGTTCCATCGGTGTGTGCTAGTGTTACACCGGTGTGTGCTAGTGTTACACCGGTGTGTGCTAGTGTTCCATCGGTGTGTGCTAGTGTTCCATAGGTGTGTGCTAGTGTTCCATAGGTGTGTGCTAGTGTTCCATAGGTGTGTGCTAGTGTTCCACATGTTTCCTGTACACATCTAGTTTTACCCACAGGCCTTTGTAAACGCATTCTGGAAGCCTACATTAAACTACTAATAGCAGTAACAAACGCCTGTCAAACTTTTTTGTGCGACGACGTGCGTTTCCATTAGTTACATGAAAAGCTGAAGCAATGCCAGTTGGCACCTGGCCTCAATGTATGTCCTCCTTGGTTTGGGGATAGTAGGTAGCCTTGTATAAAGTGTGCATGGCTCCACCTCACCTCTACAGGTCCCACTTTTCTACACAGTACAAATAGGTGGAGGCAAAAACAAAACTGTATATATCTAATGAGACTTCCAGTCTTTAGACCCAGCAGTTATTCATTGTCCTTTACCAATCAGCAAGCTAAGCATGTGATACAAGAGAATGACTATTATTCTTGCTACAGGGCTGGTGAAGTCATATCATATTTTATTAACTGATATATTTAGCTATGTCATATATAAATGTTGGGCTTCTGTGACAATGTATACGCCCTGCCATGGATCTCAGTAACATGAGTCCATACACCTTGGAGGCATTGAAGTACAATATAACTAATGCAGAGGGGGACGACATGACTTTTAGTGAATTATCCACGTAGAGGCTCTTTATCAGCCCACATGGCCCCACCACGCCCTTGCAGGGGTTGCACACACTACATAAGGCGAGAGCTATGACGCACCCGTCCTCCCCTCACTCATGGGCGGGAAAATAAACGTCTTCACACAGGGCTCGAGCCGCTAACTGCCCATCTAGGCCACGCCTCTTTGTTTTCCTATTGGGCGGAAGGGCGGGGGCTCGCGATCGGCAGATTTCACGTCACCCAATGGAGAGCCGTGTAAGCGTCTACCCATTCACCAAACCCAACCACGACGTGGGCGCGGCTTAAGGTAGGGAACGCCCCTCAGTGTGACAGATAAGAGCCGGTTGTAAACGTCAATGTCAATGCCAATAATGACCGGTCACTTTCTAATGGTCACACAACACCCCAAACACATGAAACCCTGTGGTGCCCGAATAGGGTAACTGGGAACTCTAATGCCCCCCCTTCCCCTGGGCTGCCACTTGTTCCCCATCACCTCCTACCCCTCCATTATTATACCGGTTATCTGAGGTAAACCAACCCCCCCCCCCACCACCTCCCCTGATACCCCCCAGGTAATAATACCTGACAGTCTATCAGTCATCATCACACAACACACTGACAATAACAGCGATCTCACAACAACTGGGGTGGAACTACAAGTCCCAGCAGGGCCCCCACTGAGTGCTGAAAATACCTCATCAGCTGGAGAACCATAGGTCCCTAAATAATACTAATATCAGAGGTGTACATGTAATATATCCCCACCTGCTGCCCTCAGGTCACTCCTATAATAACCCAGATAACGGTATATACATCCTTATAGCAGCCATCTGACACAGGGCTGCTCCTCAGTTACAGAATAAATATACATGTGTCAAGATTCAGTCACTCACATCTCAAGAAGATAAAGACTAAATAAAGTGAGTCTGCACTTACCTGAGGAAGCAGATGTGAGGTGGATGATCAGCAGCAAGGCAAATGCTGAGGAAGGTCCCATGGTGTTGGTAATGTGCATAAGATCCTTTATCTCTCTCTCTATATATATAATATAATATATATATAATGTATGCAGATCCCCTGTCTTGCACACTATAGTACAAGGGGATACAAGCTGTGTGCACACACTACTGCCTCAGATTGCAAAGTGATTGGGGTAGTCCTGGGTGAAGTTCAATTAACTTGCCTTTTTTTTTTTTTTTTTTTTGCTCAATAGTAAGGGTGGGGCTAAAAGTGGTGTGATTTTTAAAATATGGTATAGTACATCCCCAGCAAGGAGGAGTTTATAACACATGATGTGACATCGTCTCTGTTCACTCCTTTGCCTGGATGTAGTGCACAGCAATGGGGGCTGACTCATTTCCTATAGGTACATCAGTCACTCCCCTTGCATACTTCAGATGCCTTCACACACATAGGGGGGGGTTATCGTAATAAACCAAAATAATGCATGCAAATCTGATTTAACTGTGCAGTTGTGAGAAGACATATTTACAGAAATATGTATATAACGTGCATCTTTGTGCATCGCTCTCTTTAAATGTATATCTCCATCTATATACAGTGTGTATATAAATATATGTATATATATATATATATATATATATTAGATGTGTATCTCCATCTATATACAGTACATAAATATATATCTATGTACAGTATATATATATATATATATATATATATATATATATATATTTGTATATATATATATATAGATATATATAGCGCTACGGAATATGTTGGCACTATATAAATAAATGATTTTATATATATATATATATATATATATATATATATATATATATATCTACACATACATACATATAACATTCAGTAAAGTTCTTTTCCTTTATGGCCTTTTTTGTTTATTTGTTGTAGAGAGTGCAACCTTTCTCTGGATATATATATATATATATATATATATATATATATATATATATATATATAGCATTTACACGCAATTTAGAAGAAGCTGGGTCTTCTTAATTATTTTCCAGGGAGACTTTGCAGACTTGCTTAGCATCTGATACACACCACCATCTCACTCTATCATGTCATGTTCACTGACTTTCATAATAATGTGCTTCTGAGAATTTTACATACTCCTTTTTTAATAGTCATTATCTCATAAAGCCTAGAGAATAATGACAGATTATGAGATTTGTAAACAACATGCTGAAAAAGAGGAAGTTTTTTTTGTGGTCAGTATAGGAAAATAGAGACGTTGACAGATACAAATGTTTAAAATCTTGGACTGTCCCTAGACAGTTTGCAACTAGGCTGTGTAATGTGAATATGTATATTTTGATCAGTGTGCGTATTTTATATTTCTATATAGGTTTAAAGGATTAACGCGCCCTGTCATCATTTGCAGATCCTCCAACACCATGGGGTAAATGTATCAGGCTGAGAGTTTACCGGCGGGTTTGAAAAACCAATCAGATTCTAGCTATCATTTATTTAGTACATTCTACAAAATGAAAGCTAAAATCTGATTGGTTGCTATAGGCAACATCTCCACTTTTCAAACCCGCTGGAAAACTCTCAGTTTGATACATTTACCCCCATGTGCTCAAATGTTTTTATCACTAGAAGTTTCCACTTACTGGTCAATTTATCAAAGAAAGAAATGCGTATATTGTAGAAAGGTAAAATGTATATGTTTCTTAAAAACAAAATTCTTTATATATTTGTTTTACAAATACTATTAGTGTTACTTACAACTTTCCTTTCGTTTCCATGATAATTATCTCATCTATTTAGACCTAAGAGAATTTTATAATTGCCACATGACTGTGTGACTCCTGTAATTACTCAGTGACATGACATGGGTCATCTAATGCATATCTTTATTGACATTACAGGAAGGGAAAATACATTGTGATCATGTTAAACCTTAAGCTATATACTTTCCCGCTCTCAAAGTAGTAAATATACCAGACATTCAAGATGTTGAATATAGTGTGCTAAGGAAGGGTTTATTATTAATAAACCATATATATATATATATATATATATATATATATATATATATATATATATATATATATATATATGTACATACATGTATACATATTATGCAGCGTTTTAAAGAGAATATTCAGTCAATCACATCAGTCCCTCCCCAAATGGAGCTTATGTGACAGGCTTATCAAAATGGCCACCGAGCTCCATTTTTGTTGTATTCATACTCTCTGTGTGTATTGTAAAATGCTTATGTGATCAAAGCCTGGACCGAGACATCTCCACATATAATGCCAGGGTGTTGCCATGAGTGAGAATATATTCTTTCTTATCAGTAATGTACCATTAGCGAGTCTGAAAATATGTTTATACTCTTACTGCATATGTAAGTTGTTTCTAAGAACCTTTGTTCTCTGAGTATAAAACTGGAAAGCAGCCAGAAAGACCCTTGGATCATAACTGGACCTTGATGAAGAAAGGTGCCTATTGTTTTTCCAGCTTTTGTGTTAAAGAGGGGTCCTGGAAATTGACTGTTACTTGAACATATTGGAAGCTGAGTATTTGATTTTTACTTTTTCTTTTATGTTATGTTTATTGTGAAAATAAAGGTAAACGTCACAATAAATCTTGCATTCATGAGTCATTAACTCTTTGAAACCTGAAAGAACCTCATTCAACCTGAAGCAGCTTACAATCTATATTCCATACCATAGGAATTCACATATTAAGGCTAATTTTGTCAGAAGCCACTTAACCTACCACTATGATTTTTAGACCGTGGAAGGAAATCAAAGAACCCAGAGGAAACCCATGCAAACAAAGGGAGAACATACAAATTCCACACAGATAGAGAACTGGGAGTAAATTAATCAAGCTGTGAGTTTGCGGCGGGTTTGAAAAGTGGAGATGTTGCCTGTAGCAACCAATTAGATTCTAGCTGTCATTTATTTAGTACAGTCTACAAAATGATAGCTAGAATCTGATTGGTTATCTCCATTTTTCAAAGCCGGCGAAAACTCGCAGCCTGATACATTTACCCCCTGGTCTGAATCGAATCCATGGCCAGTAATGCTAACCATAGTGCCACCATGCGCGTGTGAAATCATGTGAAAGAACGGGTGTAACTACATGAACAATTTATATAATATAACCAGCAACGTGACCCGCCCCTTGTCTGAGGTAAATCAATATCCCTGTGATCCAGTTCTCATTTGTATAAGTTAATCTACCTTTTGCAATAGATACCAGGCTCACAGCATTGCTTGTATTGTATAGTGATAGATATTATGTTATAATAGTCGTATGGTTTGTTTAACATTGCAGAGTTATTAACTAATATTGCTCAAATGTGCAACTCTGAACTAAAACCGGAGCAACCAATCAGACAGTTGTTTTCATTGTGTGAAGTGCTGTAGACAGATAAAAGGTGCGTACTGATTGGTTGCTAGTGAAGATCTGCACTCTCATTGTGTCCTATATGTCTATTTGATATCTGCTGCTGTATAATATAACATTTAATCATGTATCTTAATATCCCCGAGCAGTCTCTGCTGAATGATAATATAAGCAATGGGTAAATACTTTTGCTTGAAATGAGCACAAGGCATATAAGAGTGTTTCTATACTAATGGCAAAAGATATGGAGTAATGTGCAAAGTTAACAATTGTAATAACATATTGTGTATAGTAATATGTAGTGATGGTGGAACAGATTATATAAGTTTAAAGAGTTGTAAAGGATGTTGTTGGTAGTAAAACATTGTAATCTTCCAAGTTCAGAGCTGTTATATATATATCTATAGATATAGATATATATGTATATATAGTAAAATGGGGTGTTGCAGACACAAGACTCTGTAAGTGAACTTGAACTTTCAATTCACGCGTTTATGTTTATCTGATCCCTTTTATCTGCCCTGTACTGTATGCAAATACAGAATGGGACTTTGCTATCAAGTAGACTCAAATATGTGCATAATACCATTACCATTTGTCAACACAGTGGCCTGACATGGGTTTGTTCACGTCTTTCTGATAAACAAAGCACAGATGTTGTAAATAATAATGTCAATTTATGTAAACGATTCCGTGCAAAGCTGGCCACACACACGGCGATATTGGCCAATGTTTATATCGCCATTGGGGGTCATCATAGCCATGTTTCAGCACGGTGGCTTAGTGGTTAGCACTTCTGCCTTACAGCACTGGGATCATGAGTTCAATTCGCGACCATGGCCTTATCTGTGTGGAGTTTGTATGTTTTCCCTGTGTTTGCGTGGGTTTCCTCCGGGTGCTTCAGTTTCCTCCCACACTCCAAAAAAATACTGGTAGGTTAATTGGCTGATAACAAATTGACCTTAGTCTGTGTGTCTGTCTGTGTGTGTATTAGGGAATTTAGACTGTAAGCTCCAATGGGGCAGGGACTGATGTGAGTGAGTTCTCTGTACAGCGCTGCGGAATAAGTGGCGCTATATAAATAAATAAATGATGATGATGATGATGCAAAAGTCCTTTGAGTTCAATCCTTTCTCATTCCTAACTGTGTTGATCCATCAGAAGGAAAGGCAAGCCCAACTAGGAAATTCCCAATTCAACCTTCGACTGGGAAGAAAAAACTCTTTTGTCAGACCATCAATAGCAGGTGATACCTTCCTTCACCTCATTATACATTTGCACAATTTTGCCAGTTATTCTTTGTACTATCACTTATACGTGCTGCTTCATCCTCTCTGACTTTTGGGGGATGATGTAAATGTACAAGGAAATTGACGCTGCACAATTCTATGCTTATCATTCAGTCAGTGAAAACACTAATATACAGTACTTTCACATTAGTCCCCCTTAATTAATTAACCAATTTTTGTCCTACAGCTGTATTTGCTTCACCCTACGTTCATCCTCCTTTCAATTTATGTGTAAAAAATGTAAACATCTTATTGTGTAATGCATTGGTGTACAGCGATGAGCAGCTTAATACACAACAAAGGCACTCACATGCCACCCTCTATCCTTCAATCTCTGAAGGTAAGAAGTTAAAACAATACATTTGATCAAATAAAGAGAAAACCACAATCCCCTGAGAATAAATCCCACATATATTTCAAAATATTTTTCAGATTTCCACTCAAACCCCCCGCACCCCAAAGCACATTTCAGACTCCCCTACAATGTCCACTCACTCAAAACACCCCCCATATACACTTTACAACCCCTCTTATGCCAACATGACTCTCATACCTTCTTACCGCTGACTTGTATGTTTTCTGTTTTGCTTACAGACATTGCTTTATGCTGTCTAGCCAGTCTGTAAAGAGTTAAAATGATCATTTTGGTCACATTTTAGCCTTCTAACCATATTAAGTGATATTTGAAGCATTCATGTGAGTGTAGGACTTGCACATAAAGAGGAACCTTGATCATGGGGGTTCAGACTTAACTGTTGTCAGCAAATACGAACCTTATTTTTTTTATTGTGCCTGATACACTCAGATTTGCATAGGATAAGCTCTGACAACAATTGTGCTCTTTTTTTATTTATATAAATATATCTTGCGTGCTGGCTTACCTCTTTTCTAAATTATTTATGCCTTGACATTCATATGTTTGTGGTTGAAATCACTTTCCATAATGGCCACCATCTTGACATCAAATCTGTGCATGGTCCTGTACATATATATATATAAATGTATATATATCATCATTATCATCAATTTATATAGCGCCACTAATTCCGCAGCGCTGTACAGAGAACTCATTCACATCAGTCCCTGCCCAATTGGAGTTAACAGTCTAAATTCCCTACTATAGACACACACTCACACACAGACAGTGAGGGAGACAGACAGAGAGAGTAAATGCACAATCAGTAAATGTTGTTATATGATATCATGCTGGCAAAATGCACTGAAGGGTGGCTTTGTAAACGGCCCTCACCATCTTCAAAGCATCCGTAAGACTTCAGTAAACAAGCTGCATTTTGCAAGCATAGAAATTGTATTTTCTGTCTAGACAGACTTTGTTGGGAAAAAGATGACTAAAAACTGTGTTATTGATCTGTCATCCATCATCTAAAAATCCTGTCTCTTCCCTTTGCAAAATCACTCTGTGGTGGAGCTGTACCTGACTACCACTGCAAGGTAGAGCCTGTCAGCTGGGACGCATTGGCGTTACAGCTCTCAAGCTTGTTCTAGAGGACAGTGTAGCGTGATGTCTGAGTCAGTGGCAGTCAGGAAGCTCCTCAGTAGTCACAAAATGGCAGAGGAAGGAGGTGAAGGAGAGGATTGTGATATGAACAAACATCCACAGAAGAGGGTTTTTGCAAAGCCTCTCACATCACATGTCCAGTGACGGTGGTTCCCATGGTAGCCACATGAATCGGTCATTGCAAAGCCTCTCACATCACGTCATGTGACTGTGGTTGCCATGGTAGCCACATGACACGGTCATTGCAAAGCCTCTCACATCATGTCATGTGACGGTGGTTGCCATAGTAGTCACCTGACACTTTGCAAACTAAATCATTAGTAGCAGCTTGAAGAAAAAAAGACCATCACTGTGTGTTTTCTTACAGGTAAATAAGTGCTTATAGTTTATGAGTAAATTTACAAATAAGTGATTCATGTTTATAAATAAATTCAATGAATAGTAGCAGTCCATGGTAGCACTGTTCAAAATTATTTTGAAGGAATGAAAAAAAATTCTAGATTTTTACTTTGCTGCAAATGGTTATGAAGCGATTGTTATTCTCCACAAAAAGAACAGAAAATACCCTAAAATTGTACGTATGATATTTAGATCTGGGCTGTGGGCAGGGTGTGGGGGTGGTCCTGCAAAAGCAACAGCAGAAAAGTGTTCCGTAGAAAACAAAGAGCAGGTCATGTTTTCAAGACTTATTGGACAATCCCCGTGCATTCTCCACACTCCTTCACATTCTGCTGGACAAAGTAATGAGTGTGCTGGTAGGAATTCCATTTCCCAGCCAAATAAGCTATGCTACCCCCTGAATGTACAAGAGAGTGTCAAGCACTGGGCTTCAATCTATATATCGTCCTGGGGGTCTTCTAGGAAAATATGAGAAATTCCCAATTCAGTATACCGGCGCTCCTCCAGAAACATATCCTGCATCCCCTTCCCACATTCCATTCATTGCACTGACAAATCTTATTTGGGGCCTCAAATGCTGTTACGTAGAGCAAGTTTATATTACCAGAGGAGACCTTTTAGTGGTAGCAATATTTTTCATTCTATGATAATGCCAATGGTTCGGTAGCTAAATGCTTGAACACATTTTTAAAGGTATTTATGGGCAGCATGGCGGCTAAGTGGTTAGCACTTCTGCCTCACAGCACTGGGGTCATGAGTTCAATTCCCAACCATGGCCTTATCTGTGTGGAGTTTGTATGTTCTCCCTGTGTTTGCGTGGGTTTCCTCCGGGTGCTCCGGTTTCCTCCCACACTCCAAAAAACATACTAATAGGTTACTTGACACCTCCGTTCTGCACAAGATCTACGTCTCTCCTCCACTCTCATCACATCCTCCCATTCTCGGTTACAGGATTTTTTCCGGGCTGCACCTACTTTGTGGAATTCCCTCCCACGCACAGTAAGACTTTCCTTTAGTCTTCAAACCTTTAAGCGTTCACTGAAAACCCACCTCTTCAGACAAGGTTATGATATTCCTCAACCATCATCTTAATTTAGCTAGATTACCCTATTGCCATCCTCTACACTGCTAATGCAAGACAACAACCTTCTGACCAACATTGCAACACACACAGCCCACTCAGTACTTTTACCTTTGCAGTCTGGCTGGTCCATTGTGCAATATGATGTAGCACATGCCCTTGTGTTTCTAACTTCCATTGTCCTATTGATTGTAAGCTTGTGAGCAGGGTTCTCTTACCTCTCTGTCTGTATGTATTACCCAGTATTGTCTTATCAGTGTTTGTTCCCAATTGTAAAGCGCTACGGAATTTGCTGGCGCTATATAAATAAATGTTGATGATGATGATGATACTTGGCTGCTATCAAAATTTACCCTAGTCTCTCTCTCTCTCTCTCTCTCTGTGTGTATGTTAGGGAATTTAGCCTGTAAGCCCCAATGGGGCAGGGACTGATGTGAATGAGTTCTCTGTACAGCGCTGCGGAATTAGTGGCGCTATATAAATAAATGGTGATGATGATGATGATACTTGGCTGCTATCAAAATTTACCCTAGTCTCTCTCTCTCTGTCTGTGTCTCTGTGTGTGTGTTAGGGAATTTAGACTGTAAGCCCCAATGGGGCAGGGACTGATGTGAATGAGTTCTCTGTACAGCACTGTGGAATCAGTGGCCCTATATAAATAAATGGTGATGATGATGTTGCCCACACACAATGGAAGCAGTCTTTATGGGCCTATTCATTAAGAAACATAAGTCCAATTCATGTGGTTTATTTCTTGTTCTGGGCATGCGGGAAACCGAGACTTGCGCAAAAGAATGTATTTCATGTTCGCACGGAAATTACACTGTCAACTGCCCACACTTTGGAGGGCTGAACGGGGTGAGGAAGCGGAGAATTAATGTAGGTGATGTACATTGTATACATTAGTCCAGCGTGCTTTTGAAGCTTTTGGCATCTCACAGGTACCTGTTTTTTTCAGTCATATCACTTGCACCAGCTGCAGGTCGGTGTAAGTGCTGAGTGATAGTGATAACAGACGTGTAAACAATCTAGACCTTGTGTTTGCAATCAAGAGCAACCGTAAAAATGTATTTTATGTACAGTAAGCATTCAGAACATCCCCATAAATGTATTTGATGAAAGCTTAATGACCAGGCTAAATTCCGTGTTTTGGAGATGTGCTACCATCACCTGTAATAACTTTTTTTTATTTGAGAGCCTATCCTGGTGTGTATATATATATATATATATATATATATAATATAATTGGGGTATCAAATATTTGTAAACGACACAAGCTCTGACAAAGTGCCAGGAACAGAGGTACGTAGTTTAAATTGTTGCGATTGCACAGTGTACAGTTCTTTTTGACAGGGATAAGGGAAAATAGAATGGTGACAGGTGGACAAAATTTGTAGGTTGGCTCCTTTTTTATGGGTTTGGGCAACATTCAAAATGCTAATTCTTCTTTTACTTCTATGTCATTTATTTTTTATTTGTCTTTATTCAAGTGTTTATGTCACGGGCACTAGGAGTCTTTACCCAGGGATCACCAGGTGATAGGCTTACCAGAGCAGTATAGGTGGTAATATGGTACTCTGGTAGCAGGGTGATCACGGAACAGGAAATAGCAGATGATGAGATGCTCAGGAAAGTCTATGACTAGCAGCACTGGCAATATGGAGGTAGTAATACACGAGGAACTGTATGGACAAAGGACACGTGAAGGTAGTCCGTGGTCTGCGGTAGCAAGTTGTACCACTGCTATAGTGAGGAGGAATGTCCAACAGAAACGAGGAGGTGATGAGAGTCAGCGGTCTGCGGATAGCAAGTTGTACCGCTGTCTGAGTGAAGGAATGGAATCCAAGTGGAGATATCCGGGGAGTCAGTGGTCTGCGTTAGCAAGTTGTACCACTGCTATAGTGAGAGGATACTGGAACAGGTGAAACTGTAAACAGGAGTCAGTGGTCTGCCACTAGCAAGTTGTACTACTGAATATATATGTGAGGAGGTGCACGGGGAGAGACTGCAACACAATATATACACGGGCACCTTGACTTTGATCCACAGTAATATGCACAATATAAATGTATAAATGACTGAACAATACTGCCAATATAGAAAGTCTCTTGAAGTAGTCCAGCATAAGATAACACAGTCAATGATGGCAATAGACTCAGCGGATAGCACACTCCAGAGGAGAACCAACACAGTCCAGCAAGGTATGCAATACACAGCACAGTCAATGAGAAGTATGCATACCGTGGTTCAGGAGGCAGTCAGACAGGAGTGCAGAGATACCTGAACGGCAGGAGGCCGGCAGGATGCGAAGTCCCTGGATGGGTGAAGCGGTGGTCTAGTAGGTGCAGCGCACGGGTAGGTAGACCAGCAGGGAACACAGGAAAGCGTGGAGAGCGGATCAGCAGTAGATGGATGAGTAGTGCTGAGGAGTAGCAGCAGCGGGTCTCTGCGGGAACACGGAGGTAGCCAATAGCAACCAGCAGGTGCAGTAACGATGGGACACGGGAGAGCAGAGTTGAACAGGCACTGTTGATCACGGAGAATAGCGGGTAGCAATAGTGGAGGCAGACTCAAGGAAACACGGGAGCGTTGACAAGGACTGAAGACTGAAGCGCACAGAGGCAGCGGATAGGAATCAGCCAAACAGTCACGATGAAACACAGACGAGTTGCAGGTTGAAGACTGTAGTGCACGGAGGCAGCGGATAGGAATCAGCTAGCAGTCACGATGATGAAACACAGACGAGTTGCAGGTTGAAGACTGTAGTGCACGGAGGCAGCGGATAGGAATCAGCTAAACAGTCACGATGAAACACAGACGGGTTGCAGGTTGAAGACTGTAGTGCACGGAGGCAGCGGATAGGAATCAGCTGGCAGTCACAATCATGAACAGGTGAGTGGATGTGGTTGAAGCCTGTAGTGCACGGAGGCAGCGGATAGGCATCAGCTAACAGTCCCAATGATACATGGTAGAGTTGAAGTGATTAGAAGACTGTAGTGCACGGAGGCAGCGGATAGGAATCAGCTCACAGTCACAATGATACAGTAGATGGTAGAAGTGGTATGGGAACCACAGTAGCAGAAGTGGTTTGGAAACCACAGAGGTAGAAGTGGTTTGGAAACCACAGGAATCAGCAGGGCTGAATAAACAAGGAAACACAGGAACACCTTCAGAGACTCATGGGGAATGAGACTCCAAGATCAGGCAATGTGGTGATGACCACAGGTGCTTAATATAGGGAGGTTGCCTGATCTGCCAATTAAGTTAAAGGAACATACACTGGAGGTATAGAAAGGGCTGCGCATGCGCAGTCCCTCAGGATGGAGGACGGCCACGGTTCCTAAATGTCCGGGAAGAAGCACTCACAGTCCGGTGAGTGACAGTACCCCCCCTTTTAAAGGTGGGCACAGAACGCCTGGAACCGGGCTTGTCCGGATTTTTGGAATAAAACTTCTTCAGAAGGGCAGGAGCATTAAGATCTTCAGCTTTGATCCATGAACGCTCCTCAGGACCAAAGCCCTTCCAATGAACGAGGAAACGGAGGACTCCTCGCGAAATTTTTGCATCCAATACCTCAGTAATCTCGAAATCCTCCTCCTGATGAACTTGAACTGGCTGCGGTGCTGAGGAAGGAGTCGAGAAACGGTTGATGATGAGAGGTTTGAGCAAGGACACATGGAAGGCATTGGAGATCCGAAGATTCTTAGGAAGAAGAAGTTTAACACATACTGGATTGATAACTTGAATGATCCTATATGGACCAATAAAACGAGGGGCGAATTTCATAGATGGAACCTTCAAACGAATATTTTTGGTAGATAACCAGACACGATCTCCAATTTTTAGTGGTGGAATAGCCCGCCTCTTCTTATCTGCGAAAGACTTATATTTGTTAGATGTCTTCTTTAAACAGGTTTTGACCTGAGACCAGATATTTTTGAAGGTCTGACAAGCAGTCTCCACAGCAGGAACTTGGGTGGGCGGGAGGGCAGGAAATTCCGGAAAAGACGGATGGTGACCGTAGACCACAAAGAATGGAGTTTTGGATGATGACTCATGGTACATGTTGTTATGGGCGAATTCAGCCCAAGGGAGCAATTCTACCCAGTTGTCTTGGTTGGCTGAAGAGAACATCCTAATAAAAGTCTCAAGATCTTGATTGACTCGTTCCGTTTGTCCGTTAGATTGCGGATGGTAAGACGATGAGAGTGCTAATCGTATGCCCAAGGTTTTACAAAGGGCCCGCCAGAATCTGGAAACGAATTGTACTCCTCTATCTGACACAATCTCAGACGGACATCCATGGATGCGGAAGATTTCTTTAATGAAATGTTCAGCCAGAGTAGACGAGGAAGGTAAACCGGACAGAGGGACGAAATGAGCCATCTTCGAAAATCTGTCTACCACTACCCAAATAGTATTGTGATTCTTACTTGGTGGCAAATCAGTAACGAAATCCATACTAATATGGGTCCAAGGCTTGGACGGAATGGGTAGTGGTCGCAGCAACCCTGCTGGAGTTCTGCGGGAGGATTTGAACTGAGAACATAAATCACAGGAAGCAATAAACTCTTTGACGTCTCTCCTCATTGAAGGCCACCAGTAACTACGAGAGAGAATCTCAAAGGTCTTATGTTCACCGGCGTGTCCAGAAAAACGAGAGGCATGGAACCACGAAAGGATTTTCCTCCTCAGAGTAGGAGGCACGAGGGTCTTCCCCAATGGTAGCATTTTGGTGGATGAAGCAGCCAGAGAAATACATTTGGGGTCTAGAATAGCATGGTTGGGAACCTCTTCTACATCAGAGGACGTCACAAAAGCTCGAGATAGAGCGTCAGCTTTCTTGTTCTTAGCAGCTGGTTTGAAGGTTATAATTAATTCAAAACGGGAAAAGAAAAGAGACCATCTTGCTTGACGAGGGTTCAAGCATTGAGCAGATTGCAAATATGACAAGTTCTTATGATCCGTGAAGATCGTCACCGGATGGCGAGCTCCTTCCAACAAGTATCTCCATTCCTCTAATGCAGCTTTGATGGCCAGCAACTCCTTGTCCCCGATAGTATAGTTTTTCTCTGCGGGCAGAAGACCCCGAGAGTAGAAGGCACAAGGATGTAATTTTTGTTGCTCCGAGCGTTGGGAGAGAATAGCTCCTAAGCCCACATTAGAGGCATCTACTTCTAGGAAGAAGGGGAGTGTCACATCAGGTTGTCGCAGAATGGGAGCAGACGAGAAGGACTCTTTGAGGATTTGAAAGGCTTGGAGAGCCTCAGATGACCATTGCTTAGTATTAGCCCCTTTCCGAGTTAAGGCCACAATGGGAGAAGCAATGGATGAGAAGTCTTGAATGAAGCGTCTATAGTAATTGGCAAAACCTAAAAAACGCTGGATGGCACGAAGAGTAGTTGGCTGAGGCCAATGTAGTACAGCATTTACTTTGTCTGGATCCATCTTCAGACCAACTCCGGAAACTATATACCCCAAGAATGGAATCTGGGGTAACTCGAATGAACATTTTTCCAATTTACAGAACAACGAGTTTTTCCGTAGTCTGGAGAGGACCTCTGCCACATGTTGGTGATGAGAAGGCAGGTCCTGTGAGAAGATCAATATGTCGTCCAGGTAGACAACGACACATACATATAATAAGTCCCGAAAGATCTCATTGATGAAACCCTGGAAAACCGCGGGGGCATTACACAGCCCGAAGGGCATTACTAAATATTCGTAATGCCCATCTCTGGTGTTAAACGCGGTCTTCCATTCGTCACCGGAACGGATTCTAATTAAATTGTAGGCACCACGAAGATCCAACTTAGTAAATATCCGAGCTCCCTTGATGCGATCAAATAGCTCAGTGATCAGCGGAATGGGATACCGATTCTTGATAGTAATGGCGTTGAGTCCACGAAAATCTATACAAGGGCGTAATGATCCATCCTTCTTTTTGACGAAGAAGAACCCAGCTCCAGCGGGAGAGGTGGAAGGTCGAATGAACCCACGCTGGAGATTCTCCTGTATGTACTCAGATGTGGCTTGAGTTTCAGGTAACGAGAGAGGATAGACCCGACCCCTGGGAGGAGTCTTGCCAGGTAGAAGGTCGATCGGACAATCCCAAGAACGATGAGGAGGAAGACGTTCAGACTGAGCTTTATCAAACACATCGGCAAATGAAGCATACTGAGGAGGGAGTCCCGGGGAGGAAGATGAGATGGAAGATTGCTGTACTTTAAGAGGAATAACTTGAGAGAGACAACGATGGTGACATTCAGACCCCCAAGACGTAACTTGAGGGGTGCGCCAGTCAATCTGGGGAGAGTGACATTGAAGCCATGGAAGGCCTAAGACAATCGGACTTGTCGTAACTGGAAGAATTAAAAACGAAATTTCTTCATGGTGTAGTACACCAATCTGAAGGGTTACTGGAGACGTACTCTGGGTGATGAGACCATTGATGAGACGTGATCCATCTATAGCCGTCACAGTAATGGGTGTTTTTAGAGTGATCACTGGTAGGGACCATTGATTCACTAGTGATTTAGAAATGAAATTTCCTGCTGCTCCGGAATCAATCAATGCCTGTGACTCAAAGGATTTGGTAGCAAAGGAAATCGTAACATCAAAAGCGCAGACTTTAGATTTCATAGACAATGGAGAGGACTCCAGGGACCCTAACTTCACCTCTCCAGAACTAGTTAGGGCCTGGCATTTCCCGATTTCTTAGGGCAAGAACTGAGCATATGTGTGGAATCAGCACAATAGATACAGAGTCTATTCTTTACTCTTCGTTTCCTCTCTTCTAAAGATAATTTGGAACGTCCTATCTCCATGGGAATCACAGAAGGTGAAACTGGACGAAATTGAGGGTTTAAACGAAGAGGTGCTTTAGCAGAAGTTGTTTTCTCAGATTCTCTTTCACGAAATCTCATGTCTACACGATGGCAAAGAGAGATCAAATCTTCTAGTGACGAAGGAAGCTCTTGGGTAGTCAGTGCATCTTTAATTTTATCGGAGAGCCCCTGCCAGAAGGCGGCAACTAATGCTTCAGTATTCCACTGAAGTTCAGAGGCTAAGATCCTAAATTGAATGACATACTGTCCTACTGTATGGGAGCCTTGTCGCAAACGAAGAATGCTGGAAGCAGCGGAGGTCACACGACCTGGTTCATCGAACACACTTCGGAACGTGGAAATGAATTTGGCACTATCTTGTAGAATTGGATCGTTTCTTTCCCACAGAGGGGAGGCCCAAGCCAGGGCTTGTCCAGAAAACAATGAGATAAGATAGGCCACTCTGGAACGATGGGTAGAAAAATTTTGAGGTTGGAGTTCAAAATGGACTGAACATTGGTTAAGGAAACCTCTACAAGTTTTGGGGTCCCCGTCATATTTTGACGGAGTAGGCAGGTGAAGCGTAGGAGCTGTAGACACCTGGGATGGCACTGGGGAAACGGAGGAAAGCACAGGAGCTTCAATACTAGCTGTAACAGTCTGTCCAGATGTTCCTTGGGAGGTTAACGATTGGTAACATTGAAGTAACAGCTGTTGGCGAGCATCCTGTTGCTCCACACGACTGACCAGATGCTGCAGCATCTCTTTAGCAGTAGGTTCCGTATCTGGGTCTGTCATGGCCTGATCTTACTGTCACGGGCACTAGGAGTCTTTACCCAGGGATCACCAGGTGATAGGCTTACCAGAGCAGTATAGGTGGTAATATGGTACTCTGGTAGCAGGGTGATCACGGAACAGGAAATAGCAGATGATGAGATGCTCAGGAAAGTCTATGACTAGCAGCACTGGCAATATGGAGGTAGTAATACACGAGGAACTGTATGGACAAAGGACACGTGAAGGTAGTCCGTGGTCTGCGGTAGCAAGTTGTACCACTGCTATAGTGAGGAGGAATGTCCAACAGAAACGAGGAGGTGATGAGAGTCAGCGGTCTGCGGATAGCAAGTTGTACCGCTGTCTGAGTGAAGGAATGGAATCCAAGTGGAGATATCCGGGGAGTCAGTGGTCTGCGTTAGCAAGTTGTACCACTGCTATAGTGAGAGGATACTGGAACAGGTGAAACTGTAAACAGGAGTCAGTGGTCTGCCACTAGCAAGTTGTACTACTGAATATATATGTGAGGAGGTGCACGGGGAGAGACTGCAACACAATATATACACGGGCACCTTGACTTTGATCCACAGTAATATGCACAATATAAATGTATAAATGACTGAACAATACTGCCAATATAGAAAGTCTCTTGAAGTAGTCCAGCATAAGATAACACAGTCAATGATGGCAATAGACTCAGCGGATAGCACACTCCAGAGGAGAACCAACACAGTCCAGCAAGGTATGCAATACACAGCACAGTCAATGAGAAGTATGCATACCGTGGTTCAGGAGGCAGTCAGACAGGAGTGCAGAGATACCTGAACGGCAGGAGGCCGGCAGGATGCGAAGTCCCTGGATGGGTGAAGCGGTGGTCTAGTAGGTGCAGCGCACGGGTAGGTAGACCAGCAGGGAACACAGGAAAGCGTGGAGAGCGGATCAGCAGTAGATGGATGAGTAGTGCTGAGGAGTAGCAGCAGCGGGTCTCTGCGGGAACACGGAGGTAGCCAATAGCAACCAGCAGGTGCAGTAACGATGGGACACGGGAGAGCAGAGTTGAACAGGCACTGTTGATCACGGAGAATAGCGGGTAGCAATAGTGGAGGCAGACTCAAGGAAACACGGGAGCGTTGACAAGGACTGAAGACTGAAGCGCACAGAGGCAGCGGATAGGAATCAGCCAAACAGTCACGATGAAACACAGACGAGTTGCAGGTTGAAGACTGTAGTGCACGGAGGCAGCGGATAGGAATCAGCTAGCAGTCACGATGATGAAACACAGACGAGTTGCAGGTTGAAGACTGTAGTGCACGGAGGCAGCGGATAGGAATCAGCTAAACAGTCACGATGAAACACAGACGGGTTGCAGGTTGAAGACTGTAGTGCACGGAGGCAGCGGATAGGAATCAGCTGGCAGTCACAATCATGAACAGGTGAGTGGATGTGGTTGAAGCCTGTAGTGCACGGAGGCAGCGGATAGGCATCAGCTAACAGTCCCAATGATACATGGTAGAGTTGAAGTGATTAGAAGACTGTAGTGCACGGAGGCAGCGGATAGGAATCAGCTCACAGTCACAATGATACAGTAGATGGTAGAAGTGGTATGGGAACCACAGTAGCAGAAGTGGTTTGGAAACCACAGAGGTAGAAGTGGTTTGGAAACCACAGGAATCAGCAGGGCTGAATAAACAAGGAAACACAGGAACACCTTCAGAGACTCATGGGGAATGAGACTCCAAGATCAGGCAATGTGGTGATGACCACAGGTGCTTAATATAGGGAGGTTGCCTGATCTGCCAATTAAGTTAAAGGAACATACACTGGAGGTATAGAAAGGGCTGCGCATGCGCAGTCCCTCAGGATGGAGGACGGCCACGGTTCCTAAATGTCCGGGAAGAAGCACTCACAGTCCGGTGAGTGACAGTTTATTTTTCAGTTTATTTTTTTAATAAGTGATGCAGCACCCGTCCACCCTCCTCGGCATCATATGATCACTTATAATAGCGATCTAATCCTAGCTGACATGCCAGCGACCACCAAATTACTATTTCAAGGGATCTCTTTTTTACTGGCATGCAAGAGGGGCCTAGATTGGGTTATCCCATACTTGCCAACTCTCCCTGAATGTCAGGGAGACTCCCTGAAATAGGGGTGATCTCCCTCACTCCCTGAAGAGTCTGCCATTCTCCCTGGTACTGAGCCAGTACAAGACGTGGTCGGCTTCGCCATCTGTGGCATGATGACACAGTTCAGAAATTGTGTCTCATGTCCATGTATTGATGCCTATGGAGGTGGCCATTTTCTTGGAGACCAAGATTTAATCAACGACTGACAGGTAAGACAACATGACTTCAGTAATGGAGGCAGAAATGTAAAAGGCACTTCAGTCTCTAGAGATTCATTAGCTGCTTTTCTTTAACGCATAGTTGCCTACTCTCCCGTAATGTCTGGGAGACTCCCGCATTTCTGGGAGACCCCCCGGGAGAGCAGGGCAACCTCCCGGTTCTCATCTCCGCAATAGATAAGTGTCGGGGGGGCTTAATCACGCAAACATCGCATCATCTTAGCCCCGGGTGGCGGGGCCAAAATGATGCGATTCATCAAGCCACGACCCCGCATGCCCACCTCCCCTGAGATCTCCCTGAAGCCAATGAGGAAAAGTTGGCAAGTATGGGTTAACCTATTGTTGGATAGTGGGTTGTTGACCCGTTGTGCCCAGGAGCAAAATCTCTTTGAATTCTATTAGTACTGGAGACTGTCAGTGACAGCTTTGGTTGTAGTATGGCTGGGGGAGGAAGGAAGAAGCTGTCGGAAACTAAATTTACAGCGTGCTGTGCTAAGGCCTAACATAACAGGTAATAGATCTACTATGGTGTGGACAGGAGGGGGTTAAGAAGGTCAGCTCATCAGAAAATATTGTTGTACTCTGCAGAAGGATATCAAGTTTAACATATTAATTAAAAAATAAAGAACACTTTTTCATATAGAAGAAGAAAATCTATAGCCAGCTCCATCATTTGTGCAGTTATCGCTCCTTCTAGACCTGGTACAGAGCGTGTTCCCTGAGCATCTAATAAATAGCACCTTTCCAAGCCTTAGTTGTCTAAATTCCTAGTACTATTTTGTCTGACTGGTACACCACTGTCTGTTTATATTTACAGCACAACTATCATAATGTACTCTGTGTAAAATCCATTGCACAATTGATCCAATTTAAATTAGAGATGTTCACTGACCCCCCGTGAACTGGGTTTGGTTTTGGATCTGGATTAGCTTTGTGTTTTGGTGCTGGTTTTGGTTTTGGCAAAACTGCCCTTTTGTGTTTTCGGTTTTGGTTTTGGATTTTTTAGAAAAAATCCTAAAATATGCTAAAATCACATAATTTTGCTGCTTTTTTGTTCCTACATTATTATTAACCTCAATAACACTAATTTCAAGTCATTTGCAGTTAATTTTGACCACCTGACAGATCACCATATTATTTTCATACACTTTCGAACAAATACTGCAGCGACCTGACCGGATGCTAAGCGACAGAGCAATGACACAAACACACGGCAGTTCCTAGCAGATCTAGGAAACATTGGCACACAGCAGTGGCAGAAAAGAAAAATGGGGGTCCGCCCAAATTATGTTAGATCTGAAAAAGGAATCCAAAAATAGCGAGATCCGAGATCCGACGACATCACAATGACGTTTTGCCTCGTTTTCAAATCCGAAAAAGCGCAAAGGTGCTCGGTACTCGGATCTGCTAAGTTCGGATACATTCTGTTCTCGGGAAACCGAGCCTGAGCATCTCTAATTTAAATAATTAAAAAATTTCCTTCTGGATAAAAAGATAAAACTCTTGATCTAAAGATCTTTTTTTATGACTAATTTACGCATAATAAAAACTATTCCTTTGATTTCAGTAGTTGCTAATGTCAGGAGATCTTTCTTGAACTTGGTGATATAGCTAGGAATTTTATAATATTTATGGGGGTTTTTTCAACATATTTTTTTACTTATTTATTCTAAAAAAATATCATTAAAATCAACATATTTTTTCAGTCCAAATTGTAATGATAGCGTCAGTTCTTGGGCTAATGTAGGATGTCGACTATTTTTATAAAAATATTTTTACAGTTATGCCAGAAAGTCTCAGGTCAGGTAATTCACTAAAAAGATACTTTCAATTCTCTCTTAAAAGAAGTTATTTTGCGGAGTCTCCTATCCTGGGTACATGTTCTTGGCTGTAAAAACAGAACACTTAAAAGTGCTGGACCAACAATTATCCGATACTCTGTATTGTTGACTGTTGAAGGAATATTGTCGAAACGCGTTGCCAAAATATGGGATATTGGTTGGTCCAGATCTGCGATTAATGGTGGGGAAAAGCCCATTGCTCACATGCTGTTTATATGTTCTTCACCCAGTAAGGAACATTTCCAGAATTAGCACATATCTCACACAAGACACTGCAAAAACCTTAATTCATGCACTTATCATCTCCCGCATTGACTATTTCAATTCCCTCCTTACTGGCCTTCCCAAAAACAGACTCAAACCCCTACAATCTATTTTGCACGCTGCGGCAAGATTGATTTTCCTTGCAAATCGTTATTCCTCTGTTGAATCACTCTGTATGTCTCTACACTGGTTGCCTGTTTTCTACCGAATCCAATATAAAATACTCTTACTAACCTACAAGGCCATCAACAAAGCTGCACCAACATACATTTCCTCTCTTGTCTGAAAATATCTCACAGCTTGGCAACTCCGTTCTGCACAAGATCTGCGTCTCTCATCCACACTCATTACATCGTCCCATTCCCGGTTACAGGACTTTTTTCGGACTGCACCCACTCTATGGAATTCTCTCCCTCGCACAATAAGACTCTCCTCTGGTCTACAAGCCTTCAAGCGTTCTCTGAAAACCCACCTCTTCAGACAAGCTTATAATATTCCTCAACCACCCTCTTAACCTCACTACATTACCCTATTACCACCTGTTATACAACTACCCCTTGACCAACATTGTTGTGTGACAGGATCATTTAGCTTATGAGTCACTTTTACCTTTGCAGTCTGGCTGGGCCGAAATGCAAAATGTAGACTTAACCTCATGTATCAAACTCCCATTGTCCCATAGATTGTAAGCTTGCGAGCAGGGCCTTCTCACCTCTTTGTCTGTTTTACCCAGTTTGTTTATTAGTTTACTATGTTTGTCCCCAATTGTAAAGTGTAACGGAATATGTTGGCGCTATATAAATAAATGATAATGATGATGATGATAATGTAAGAGCATTCTGCTGTTCAATACATGAAAATCACTGGGTTCTCTATTTTTGACATGCATTTGTTAACTAGCGTTTTTATTTGTGTTCAAGAAGTGATTATAGATCAGTCCAATGCATTTCACCTATGTTAAATGCTTTAAATCAGGGTTATCCAACCCGCGGACCGCACGCGGCCCAGCACGCCTGTAAGTGTGGCCCAGAAGGAGTTTTGGTTGTGGCAAGGGGGCAGCACTGTTAATGGAAAAAAAAAATCCTGCAAAAAAAAGAAAAGAAAATACTTACCTTGCGGTCACGCGGTCACGTCAGCTGGTACTCCGGCTCCCTCGCTTGTCTCCTCCTCCGTGCGGTGCTCGCAGTGAATGTCGGGCGTGATGTCATCACGCCCAACATCCATTGCGGAGCGCAGCACAGAGAAGTCACCCGCGCGACAAGAACAATCAGCAGCACAGAATTGGAGAAAAGAAGAGAAGAGGACAGGAGAACAAGCCGATTAAAAGGTAAATAAGGGGGATTTTTTCTATTATTTCAAGGGACGCTGACCAGTGAATAAAAGTCACCTGGTCCTGGAGCATCATGGACCTTATCTCCCTGCTACATACTTCTACTTGTAATACTAATGGGGCATTATATATTATTCTCTTTGGCCCATTATAAGTTGTTATCCCTTAGCTAACATAGTCGTGTAATTAGCAAAACAGGTCACAATTTGGGGTCACAGTGATGTATATGTCAGGTACCGCAGGCCTGGTCAGGGCACCCTGATATACAATGCATGGCTTAAATGCACTTTATTGATATCGCATCGAAACAATACAAAAAGTGATTATAGTATAATAACTAGTGAGGATTTTTTGAACAGGGCGATTGAAAGGTAAGTATAGGGGGATTTGAAAAAAAAGTGATATATATATATATATATATATATATATATATATATTTTTATATATATATATATATATATATATATATATATATATATATCACTTTTTTTCTCATATATATATGTTAACTATGTTTTCTATGTTTTTTTGGGGTGATCAGCTATCGTTATTGTTAGTGTATCTTATGTGCGGCCCAAACCAACTCGTCGTCTTCCAATGTGGCCCAGGGAAGCTAAAAGGTTGGACACCCCTGCTTTAAATGGAGTAAACATTGTATTAATGGCAGTGGGTATGAGGCCTAATGTTGTGATTTTCCTCAAACTGCTAGAACAAAGTCAAAGTATATTTCTGGACTTGAAATGTTTATTTTTGTTCTGCTGTTATGTCCAGAGCAATTGATTTTCTCTACCCAGAGAACACCACTGTGGCCAAAATTCACATGTGAACCAACCTTTAGACTGATGCTCCAGCCTTGATCTGAAGGTCATTGACTGACTGAAGAGAGAACTATGGAGAATAAGCCAATCTTGTTTTAACTGATTAGTGGCAGTTACCTCAAATTAGAGCACTGTAATTTAAAATTATTGCCTGCTATAGTCTGGAAATGGTTATATTCTGCACTGTCATTTCATTACTCCATATAACCTCTCCCTATAACTCCTCCTATTACTCCATATAACCTCTCCCTATAACTCCTCCTATATCTCCTGCTATTACTCCATATAACCTCTCCCTATAACTCCTCCTATTACTCCATATAACCTCTCCCTATAACTCCTCCTATATCTCCTCCTATTACTCCATATAGCCTCTCCCTGTATCTCCTCCTATTACTCCATATAACCTCTCCATATATCTCCTCCTGTTGCTCTGTATAACCTTTTCTTATAACTCCTCCTAGTACTCTTCTATTTCATCCCCAGGTATGTATTCTGATCTGCAACATATCTGATTGAAACACATCTGAGTACAACCTAATCTAATTTCTATGTATGTATTCTGCTCTGCTGTAAATAAACACCACTGGCGGATCCTGAGTGGGGAGATTGGGGCAAGCACACCAATCATCATCATCATCATCATCATCATTTATTTATTTATATAGCGCCACTGATTCCGCAGCGCTGTACAGAGAACTCATTCACATCAGTCCCTGCTCCATTGGAGCTTACAATCTAAATTCCCTAACATACACACATACAGAGAGAGAGAGAGAGAGAGAGAGACTAGGATCAATTCTGATAGCAGCCAATTAACCTACCAGTATGTTTTTGGAGTGTTGGAGGAAACCAGAGCACCCAGAGGAAACCCACACAAACATGGGGAGAACATACAAACTCCACACAGATAAGGTCATAGACAGGAATTGAACTCATGACCCCAGTGCTGTAAGGCAGAAGTGCTAACCACTGAGCCACCATGCTGACCAATCAGTGAAGGAGGGGCGCAACTATGCTAAATCGCACCCCGCCCCCCCAAAAAAAGTCTAAGTCCACTACTGATACATACTCACAATTTTTAAGCAATTAGTTGCTTAACAATTATATAACTTTCCAATAATAAACCTAAATCTCAACATCGGAATTGCTTTCATCAGCTGACCAGTCAGCCCATATGTGTCTGTTTTCGGCATGCTTGCGCACTCTCCCAGAATGTCCGGTAGATTCCCGCATTATGGGTCTGTTTCCCGGACTCCTGGGATAGCAGGCCATTCTCACGCATCCTGCCCACTTCCTAGTGAAGTGGACTGGATGGGGGCCTATATTCCGAGGTCCACCACGAATCACATCATTTTGACCTTTAGATGCAATGACGCTTTCACGGGGCCAAAATGACACCATTTGCGGTGCCCCGCGCCCCTCCGCAGTCAGACGTCACCTTTTCGCATTTCAAAATATTTGTAAGTACGGTTTTCAGTAATGATCCTAACTATATCTTTGAAATACTCAAGGGGAAAGCAATTGCTAGCGCTCTATGCAAAAAAATAGCTTTGACAGGAAGTTGTCAGATTATTACTAACCTCTAAAGTTCTCTTAGCGAAAGATGAAAAATTCACTACATTTCTACTGCCAGTAAACTCACTGGCGGTAGGTAACTTCCTGGGTGCTTCCAGCAGATATTTAACCAGTTGCTAATCGTACTCCGTACATCATTATCATCATCATTTATTTATATAGCGCCAACATATTCTGTAGCGCTTTGTCCCAGAAAAATTGTTAAATAAGTATTTTTGTGTATACCGGCGTTGTGTTCATTCACTGTTCATTCATCTATGTCATAATATTACTTCTAAACTAGTGGCTATAAAATGTATTCATACATCATTCAATCAAAATTCATTTATTGAGGATATTTTTACCATCAATAAACGTGTAATAAGTTCAAAACTACAGGCACAAGTTGTAATCTATTATTGTTGTTGTTTTTTTTTAGTTTACTTGCAATTAATTAAGATAATGCTTTAAGGGTAGATTAATTAAACCTTCTAAAAAAGTAAAAGTCGAGGTGTTGCCCATAGCAACCAATCAGATTTGACCTGTCATTTATTTATTACATTCTAGAAAATGATAGCTAGAAGCCGATTGGTTGCTAAGGGCAACACCTCCACTTTTAATTTTAAGGTTGTTTTCTATTTGACATTACCAAGTACTTTTTGTTGGTCAGAGGTAAGATTAACCGAATAAATCCATTTTGATTTCATGATGTAAGAAACTAAAAGGTGAAAAATGGGGGTGAATCCTTTTTCTAGGCACGGTATAATGGAAGTGGGATTCCAGTGGTTCACCATTTATGTTTAAACAGTGAGGTCCCTCTGTGATTTTGTTTTCGGGAGGCTACGCCTCCCTCTGATGTTGTGTTATTTTTGATATTTTATGCTACGTGAAGTACTTACATGGCATATGGCCTCTGTTATTTAGAGAATTGTTGTATTATGGCACCCGTCCAAGTGCTCGGCTCAGTAATGTAATTAGAGGTGAATCCTCTAGAAACAGGAGAAGCTGGGTGGTTTCTGTCATGTATATGATTATAGAATTCCCTGGTATTCACACTATTCACCAGACAGCAGTAGCTTATGGCTTCTAAATCATAAAGGCAGAAAAATAAATCTATGTAGAACCACCAGCTTCAGAGAAGACGTGTGGTCAAGATAATGTGGAACATGTGATAGAAACTTTTTGTCTGACGAGATTGGACAACAGAAAAGATTATGATTCCACTGCTATGTATATGCTGGTCAGTCCAGTCCCGTGCTACAAGGAACAGAAACTCTGCGGATGAGGTATATTCTCCTTGGAAAGTCACATTTTCAGTTTTAGTGGCGGCTCCGTGAAATGTATTGTTCCAGAATTTGGACTCCCAGTAATCATGGAGGAAAAGGGACTTTCTATCTAATTATTCATCATTAAACAGCAAAAAATAATTTCTTAGGTGGAAATTCAATTGGTAGTGAGGTTCTGCCGGATACCGGCTTGATGTCCGGCTGTGCCACGTGCGGGCCAATATGGTACAGACATCTCCACTCGTTCTCCCTCCATCTCTATGGGATGTGAGGAGAAATGAGCTGAAATTTTAGTAAAAACTCAGACTCTATGGGGCACATTTATCAATATTCGTCAAAAATGAAAAATAGCTATCAATCCTTATCGCATGGATAAGGATTGAAATATTTCTCAAATTTATTAAAAAATCTCCACAGGAGCAGCAGTCACGAAAAACTGCTGTTCCTGTGAAGTTAAAAACTTACCTTTTCACTGCCTCTTCGTTCCCGAAGCTGCTGTACGATCCGAAGAAGCCTTGTGCGCATGCTCCGTCTGAAAACGTCCCTGCATTTCACTGTTGCAGAGAGCGGAGTGTGACAGGAAGGGATCATGTGATCCCTCCCCACATGCGCTGTGTGACAGGAAGGGATCATGTGATCCCTCCACACATGTGCTGTGTGACAGGGAGGGATCATGTGATCCCTCCACACATGTGCTGTGTGACAGGGAGGGATCATGTGATCCCTCCACATGAAAATGAGGTTTAATAAATAGGCCCCTATGTCTCTGCGGACTGTTCCGGAGACACATCGCGTCACCTCGCGCCTGATTGAATTCCCTCCTTATAGTCTTGTTTTGGTGAGGGGCCTCAGATACAGTTATTTCCGTGTCTCTCAGTCGTGCTCTTCTTTGTTCCTATGGGCAAGTCTCCCACCAGGCATTTGTCTTGCATAGAGAACGTGGGCTAACAGAGGACCGTCGGGAGAAATCGAACAGAGACGACTGTCTAGTACTAGTTAACTCAGAAATGCGTCCTTTAACCAGATCTCCCTGATATCCCTATTCTGACACTGCTGTACAGTCCCTATTTCTTCTTCAATGTTGTCTCAGACAGATTTCCTGGGTGATAGTCCCGCAGTAAAGTATTCCTATATTTAACCTCAGTTTAGCATTGAGAAATTTGCCTATTTGTTCATTCTCACAAGCAAGCAATGTCCTGGCTTTTCTTAGGTTCTCCGGTTAATTATCATATACTGTATCAAACTAAACCTTGGCTGTTGAGTTACTTAGTCACTAGAGTCCTTGAGCCGAACTCAGGGACATGTGGACCCCCTTCTACCAAGGATTTATGCAGCTAATTACGTACATGAATTAGTACTGACGAGAACATTTTTAACAGTAAATTTTTTGTTCAAAGAAAAAGTCAATTTGAAATTTGTTTGCAAAGTAGATATCGATATGTTTAACTGAAATATACTATTGGCAAATGGATAATTTTTCTAAATCTAATTTTTTATTTAAATGTGAAGAAAAGAAATCTAGACTCCTCTAAAACACCTCGTCTCCCCACAATTTTCTCACTCTTATTAAATGGCCAGTGCTAACCCTTGGAGGAGTCTGGGAGGTCTGTAGAGATATATCAGAGGTTGCAAACTATGGCTCATTTTCTGAACAGTCTGATTTGCCAAGCGATAACCATAGATTTACGTCTAGCCCTACAATAAAACCTGGGATATAAGACATCACTCTGCTGACTAACTACATAAACATTGCAGAGTATAGGATAGGACAGTGTTTTAAAAAGGATTGATCCATTTTGATTTAATTATTTTCATTATTAAAATTTAATATAGGCCGAATACTAGTGTGATCTGATCATGAATGACAGTATATTAGATATGTCCAATAAAGTTTCATTAAATAGCAATTTCACCTTTCCACGACTTGTTATTCAAAACGTATGACATGCCGGGAGGTCATTAAAAATTATCTTTAAACATTAAAGTCCATTTGGCCAAAACAAGTGTCTAAACGACGTTTGTGTGCGTTCCAGGGCAAATGAATCCCTGAGGCTTCCAGAGGGAGTTTGTGTATAGCAATAGGAGGCGTAGCATAGAGGACAATAATGTGCATCCATATAACTAATACATGTAATGTGTAGGAACTAACTCTAACCACACGTGTACACCAAGCTGAACTTACAGACTCTGGCTCAGCTAAGTGCGTGAAAACAAACCTCTGTAGAGATCAGAGAGAGACGTTGAGACAACCTGGACCTTGACTTAGTGACCTTCCCGACGTCATTACACAGCGGTGACAAGGACACTGGTTATGTCAGCAATAGTATTACTTTATTAAGTAAAGGGTCAATTAAAGTCTAACTTTTGGATTAATTATTTAACTATTTTTAAAGTAAAGTAAAATAAATATAGGTATTTAAGTTAGGGCATAATTTATCCAAACTATGCACAGAGCTGTTTTAAATGTTTATAATATGTAAATAATTGATTATTCATCTAAAAAATTGAAATAAAAAAAAAAGATTATAAACAAGTGATGTGGAAAGAGTGTCACCCCTGAACTTCTGGCACCCTAAGCGTTGGCCTACCTGGCCTTTCCTTAACTCCCCCCCGGGCCTCAGTCTGCTCCTGGTTCCCCACACGCGTCCCGTCCCCGTTCCTGGTTTCAGCGCTGAATGCTGGGGGCAGCACAGTGTGAGATAAATCACCTGCTCTTCCTCCTGCAGAGATTGCAGTATCGGTGTGGAGGACGGCCACGTGAACAGAGGACATAAAGGAGAATGGGGATACTTCTTTCTCCCACCCTTTACTCGTGCTGCCTGCAAGTACAATGAGTGCAGGAGGAAGCGCAGGTGATTGAGGTGGCACTGCGTTTCCTCCAGCATGTGTCAGAGAGTCGGAACATAGTGATCAGAAAAGTTCTATTTAAAATATAAAATAAAAAAGGGGGTAAGTGGGTGGGGAAGGACAGTGCTACAAATGCTGCCTCTTTGCCTCTTCACAAAGGATCAACTTCTATTTTAAACTGTCTTCCCTTGTAAGGAACACACAAGTGCTAAATATACCAGCGGAATGTACCACAATGTAAAAACACATATAAGGCAGAACGTTTTATTTTCATTGTTTGAGTAAGTTTTGAAGATCACTCATGTAGCGAAGTTTCGGATGGAACGTGGTATTGATTTCTGTAGTTAGACTGAAGCTGGGAAGGAACACAGTAAAAGGTATGAGTCAGAGGATGTCTTCTAGAAAACAAACCTAACCTGTTTCATAAAACCCCATTGCATAATAGAAAATATATTTCAAACTGAGCTTTTGCAATTATTTTTTCCTTTCCCCACAGTTGTAGGCCTTGTGTCTATTCATATTTCTAGAATATGTCTCCTTGTGATCATTCACAGTTAGTAATAATTATTTAGTGACTATGCTCACAGGTAGCCATTTGCATTATAACCATAGTAAGCTTTTGTCTGAAAGATAATAATTAATTGCTATGGTTTTAGTGGACATGGGCACCTTCAAGCAATATTAGTAATTAAAAGTCATTGGCTTTAGCGCTTTTCCACGATGGCACATTCTCGCGCTGTGTTCCAAAAAAGAGCTTAGCACATTCATCCATTGATCCGTATACAGGGAGTGGACAGAAAAATGTATATGTGTGTGAAAGACGCACATTTCATTAGTAATTTGGAGCTGGGCCACCATTTGCCTGTAATACAGCGTATATCCTACTTGGAATAGATTCATATAAGTTGTGAATATTGTCTAGTGGAATGTTTTACCACTCTCCATGAATCTTCAAGCTGCTTGACTTGAGAGATGACAGCGGATGGACTCTTCTTCTCACTCGACTCTCTAAAACTGACCACAGTGATTAAAATGATATTCAAGTCTGGTGACTATGCTGGCCAGGAAAGATGCTGAAGTTAATCTTCATGCTCCTCAAACCAAGACTGAACACTCCTCGTTGGGTTTATGGGGCATTGTCATCTTGAAAAATAATGTCACTGATGGGAAATGTTTGGATCATGGGATGCACTTGGTTGCCTAAAATATCCACATAGTCACTGGCAGTAATTCGGCCCTTGAAAGTAATTATAGGGCCAGCAGCAAGGGCGGGCTGGCCCGGGGGGCAGGGCCCCATCAGACTGCTATTAGGGCCGGGGGGTAGGCCAGCCGGCCGCCCCCCCCCGGATGCAATATACCACATTTTCACCGGCGGCCGCATCTGATTACATGAGATGCGTCATCAATGACGCGGCCGCATCCCCCGCCTGTGTGCCCCCGGGCTTCCCTCTCCCAGCCCGCGGCTGACCAGCAGGATACTAAGATATTGCTGTCCACGCCATCACAAATTCAGCTCCATGATTGATTCACAATTGGAACCAGACGTTAAGGATGGAGAGCCGTAGGGGGAGAGGCGTAGGAGTGAAAAGCCAGAGAGGAGAAGGCAAGAGATGGCTGAGGGTCTTTGTGGCTTCTGAAGTGAGAACTAGTCTGATCCTAGAGATCCTATGAAGGTGGAAGAGGCATGTTTGGATAAGAGATTGAATGCAGAAAGGGAGAAGTCAAGGATGGCGCCCAGGAGATGGTAGTGTTGTCAACAGATAGAGAGAGATGGAGGGAGGAGAGTAGACCCTCGAGTAGGGTCCACTCTCCTCCCAATTAGACTCATGCCTAATTGTTTTAGGCATGAGTGGTCTATCCCTCCATCCCGCATATCAGTACATTTGTGCCGATTCAATGACAGTTGGGAGATGTGTACCGCTCAGCATTGAAGGAATGTTTGGGGGAAAGGGGAGGACGTGGCACGCCTTGTTACTCGACCAGTCCCCTTGTTGTACACATGTGCACCTACCATCCCCACTGCAAAAATATAAAAGTTGTGAGATATATTATTAGTAAAACAGTAAAATATTGTTTTCTGCCATATGTTATCTGTAGATAATGTTACAACTTGTCTTCCTTCCTTACGTCTATGTATCTGTCTATGACCAGAACAATAGATTATGCACAGTTATGTCCGTGTGAAAGCTGAACCAATAATGATATTGTGCTGTGGGTGCTCTGTAGAGCTTTTGTTCTTTCTGTGTAAATACAAGTGCGTGACCATAAGCACGGTGTAAACAAATAATGAACACCTATTATTTCAGGAGAATTGTGACGCATTAGTTTCCTTGTCTCTGAAATATCTTTGCAGTAAAGAATTGTCATTAGTAGTAACAACTTTTTGGGTTTTCGTTTTCTAATTTAATTTGTTCTAGGTTGTGAGCCTTAATAAAAAAATGTTGGTTGTCTCAAAGTATAGAGATAAATACTGGACCATGGTGCCCTCAAGTAGCTCATACTTTGTGCCATATGTATTCAAGCTGATTCAGGACCAGTACATAGGCTCTAAGGCTGAATTCACACTGGGAGGTATATTTACTAAACTGCGGGTTTGAGTGGAGATGTTGCCTATAGCGACCAATCAGATTCCAGTTATCCTTTATTTAGTACATTTTACAAACTGACAGCTAGACTCTGATTGGTTGCTATAGGCAACATCTTTTCAAACCCCCAGTTTAGTAAATATACTCCTACGTCTGAATTCACACTGGGAACTTTTGTAGCCATTACCATTGTTGAATTGGTGTTCCAAGGACTGTCATAAGATTGGTTCCTAGAAATATTCCTACCTCTTAATAAAGATGTACTGTATAGTACTCAGGGCCCGCCTGGAACCATCTTGGACCCCGTGAGGCGGGTTCTTGGACACCATCCCCCCTTAGACCCAGGACTGAATATGTCCCTGTAAGTCATAATCAGTGTAATTTGATTTATTCTGTAAGATGCAATTTTCACTCTCTATTCCTACTTTCTAGGCATTATATATGAATCAGGATTCATGATTAATATTTAAAATATTAAAGAAAACAAATGACATCATGACCTATGTTCTATAAACATGTCATGATCGGAATTATAATATTCTGGGTTCTGACTCAACAGCCAAGGGCATATTAAGCTTTCATACCCAGCCCTGTGGCAGCAGGTTGCTACAATGTAGATTTGTATTGTAATATTTTTACATACCATTCCAAGAAAATGGCAATCACACACTGCCAACACTAGCTGTGTACATGGACCTCCTTCTATCAATGACTCCCATAGTATCTGATTGGTTTGATCTTCCACATTTTGTAACAGGAAATACTGTGATTTCCTCATGTGGTGTCACACGAAATGCAGGGTATAAAGGCCCTGTTAGATGCAGGGGAGACCGGAATCAGGCCTCCCATGCAAATCAATACAAATAAAACCCTACAGAATGGATCGAATAGTAATTGTTGTACTAGTTACTATTAGATCCATTTCGTCCTGGTGCCTGAGCCGCCCGCTACCTCTATGCCCCTGGAGGTGTGGTAGGCCTCATGGTTAGAGTTGAATCACATTTTCTTGACTTCTCAAACTCTGTGTCTCCACCCATGTTATATTCTTTCTTCAGGCTATAGATCCTAGTAGGGTCCACCACACACTCCAGCTAAAGGGGATAAGTCACTTGGCATGTTTATTGTAAGGCTTTGTAACCGAAAGGCCTGAACATTGATAAGTAGTGAGCGGGGGTACAACACGTTTAATCTCTGATGTGGTAAAGGTGTAGAATAATGTAACCACAAGGTAATAAATGGATAATAACAAAGATACAATAAATTGGAACAATAGGATTATCTGCTTGCACTTCAGGGAATGTTAATGGGATATCTCTGAGCCGGATATTAAGCTATTTCTGTGTACAGTACATTCTACCTGTTGTCAGTCCATATGACGTATGGTACATTCTCTGTCAGCCACTGCATCTACTGTAATCCCGGTCCAGTCTACTCCAGTCTAGCGGCATATGTCCTACTACTAGTACAAGGTCCTAGTACTGCCAGGTAAGTCCTGGGGCATCCAAGTACAGGTGACCATATAGCACTTCTATGGGAACGGCGGCTGCTATAGGTGAAGATCTCTCCTAGGAGCTTGTGTAGCGCTTTGATGTAGTAATACGTCATGAGATAAGATAATTAGACAATATCTGAAAGCAATTAACATAATCAGTATTCCCAATATCTGAAAGCAATTAACATAATCAGTATTCAATGCGAAGAGTGAATGAACAGCAATAATGAGGTGAATGCACAGAAATTCAATTAAAACACTTTCTTCCGCTGATTCTTAAGCTGTGCAGCTCAGAAGCAGAAACTGGGATCAGGAGGCATTATCCAGTGTAGTGTTACATCAAAGCCAGGATGGTAATCTGGCAGTGATTAGCTTCCAGAAGTCATGTTAAATACCCTCTTACTTACAGGGAATTACAAATAGCTGGAAGAGGGTGAAGTGAAGTATTAGATTGACATATCGCTGACTCAGAGTTATAGGCTGATCTTCAGATCATGACTGCAGGGAAGTTGCCATAAGATTGCGCTAGAGCCAGAAGCTCCTGCGTCTCTGTCGCCTGCCTACACCTCCTAAGACATGAAAGGAGAGCACCCCTGACTCACCAGGCTCCACCACACAGAGTGAATGTTACATCTCCCCACCACACACGTGCTGGTAGCTTTATAGTTCAGATGACACAGGTTCTGCAGGGTGGCATCAGTGCTGTAAGTAGACATTTTAGTGCCGTAGGCGAGACAGGGCACCGGTGTCCCCCATCGAAGTGGGAATGACACTTGCCAAGTGGGTGTGGCCAACCTAATGTAGGGGTGTGGCTAGCACTTTACTGAAAGATTTCTGTTACACATATTTGCAAATGCATGATATATATATATATAGATAAGATAAGAGTCTGCGCTTAGTATATCCCATATTATAAAATGAAATACAAACAACTCTCAGAAATCACTATTTTTAAACTATGTACTACCTAGTTGTTGCTCTAACGCTCCTCTCCTATGTCAATCCTTCTCTGGCCCCTGTCAACGATATTGAAAAAGTACAGTGACCGGTCACTAGTGTCTGGGAGTCTGCAGGCTCATGCTGCAGACAGGGCTAATTACTTGCACTGCTTTGCACACAGGTTTACAGGTGAATGACATGGGTGTGATTCATTTCTAGTTTAGTACTTAGTACTGGGTAGGAAGCATAAATTGCTGGTTTTGTGTTGTGGGCGGGGCGACCAACGCTGAACAAATTGTCCGTGAATAGTGAGGTGATTGAACGTTTAAACAGAAGCAGGGTTGTGAGAAAATAGTTTTGTTTGTTTGATTGTTGGAACTACACCTTTTGCTGACTGTACCATGCTGACATCCCTTAACAAGGTGCTTATCACAAAATATAAATGTCTATATATATATATATATATATATATATATATATATATATATATATATATATATATAAAATAAAAACCTCATTGTAAAATGTGTATATAAAGTTAAGTAACACATACGTAACCCGCCCTTAAAAATGCCAGTGGACCACCAAGACTGTATTTCCATCAGTATCTATTTTGGACAAAACTGAGCCAAACTGGTTTGCCGATGACCATTTACTTTCCTATGAGGTGTTTTTGTCCCATGATCAGTAAAGTGAGTAATATGAGGCAATAATGTTATATTTCATGTTAATGTTATCAGTAGCTTAGATAAGAGATTCCATATTTACAACCAAGATGAAAGGACTGCAACTTCCTGTTGTTGGTGTGGCTGGAGAACAAACCCTACAGATGTCACTGCATACTGCCCCCATAAGTATAATAATAGTGTAAGTTTTCATGCCCTGAGAGGCAGTAGTTTGGCCGCTGGAAAGCTGCTCTATAGGTGGACGTTGGAGGCGGTATTGCTTGGTGTCAGCGTTTGGCAATGCAGTGATTCCCTAACACATGCCTTCCAGCATTCTATATTGGAGAATCTGAACACGGCCACGCCCCCAACAAAAAGAGAACACGTTGGGGGCGTGGTCATGTCACTCTGTGAGTGTGCTATGTTCCCAGGGCGTGCCTGGAACTCCTGCAAGTGATAGGCTGCCTCAAATCCTCCAATCGTGTTTATACAGGGTCTCAGATCTCTGAGGTGACTTCTGATATTCATAATAATGCAAAGTACAGATTGCATTATTCCTTATAATATACAGTCATTGTAATATACAGTTACTCACAATTTTGCTTAAGAACACAGCCATGAATAAAGAATGGGACCAAAACATCCTCCAAGAGCAACTGCTCCCAACCATCCAAGAACAGTTTGGTGATGAACAATGCCTTTTCCAGCATGATGGAGCACCTTGCCATAAAAGTGATAACTAAGTGGCTCGGGGATCAAAACATTGAAATTTTTGGTCTATGGCCAGGAAACTCCCCAGACCTTAATCCCATTGAGAACTTGTGGTCAATCCTTAAGAGGCGGGTGGACAAACAAATACCCACAAATTCTGACAAACTCCAAGCACTGATTAGGCAAGGATGGGCGGCCCTCAGTTAGTATGTGGCCCAGAAGTTGATTGACAGCATGTCAGGGCGAATTTCAGAGGTCTTCAAAAAGAAGGGTCAGATATTGACTCTTTGCATAAACTTTATGTAATTGTCAATAAAAACCTTTGACACTTATGAAATGCTTGTAATCTTACTTCAGTATACCAACATCTTACTTCAGTATAGCAACATCTGACAAAAAGGTCTAAAAACATTGAAGTAGCAAACATTGTTAAAAAACCAATACTTGTGTCATTCTCAAAACTTTTGGCCATGACTGTACACATCTTTCTAATGAGCACTGAAGCGATGACATCGGAACTCACTGATTATAAGCAATTGCATCAGAACTCAATGTTTATACTTATATTATTTACAGGAGTTTTTACATATTTCACTACTTGTCTGTAATACAGAATTTTATTAGGTTAATATTAAAGGTTGTGTTTGCCAAAAGTAAAGCAAGTTAATATGGAATTATTATGTCATAGAGCATAATGTTAGTGCCTTGTATCACTTCAAGTCAATATTTTCCGCTTCTGACGATAAATATTCAAGCATCTTGTCCTATTACGAAGGGTACCAGGTTAGTCATGTCAATCTGGGCACACATGCCTGCCTCTATAGTAATAATGCATTGTAACCATGCAGTCTGATCTAACTAGTCTGCTATATGCACATGAATTACACAAAGGTCCTGAGACCCAGATTCAGTCAGAGATTTTGCAAGACGTGGTTCAGTTTTGAATTAATACTGTATTTATGATTAATTATGTAGATCCATTAAGTAACCTTATTGCTTTCTACAAGGGGTTTATATTGCATTTATTAAAATATAGCTATTAGTAAAATAATATAATATAATTCATATTTAATTTCTTAGTTGGTTTTACATAATAGTTTTACCAGTTTTCTGCCCATGTTTTAGCTTTGACATTACCGGAGCAATGTTGTACCTGATTATGTATGGCCACCAGGCAGGTAATATTACTCCATAAATCTAATAATCTGCAATATGAAGATATTGGTTTAAGGATTCTGTGACATCAGAGGGTAGTCTTTATCACGCCCATAGCCCTTCAGCTGACAATTACTAGTAAAGTGCAAGAAAATAAATATACTTTGCTGTAACATAATTAAAGGTAGAAGGTTGTTGATTGCTTAGAAAGTTTACTTTTCGTGACATGTCTGTGAAGATTGTGAAACAAGTCTCTTAAACTGCTGACATCAACCATGCTCCATCTTCCGAAAAGTGCTTTCTCGCTGATGTGAGGGTCGATGTTTTGCTGATGTGTTTTGTTTATACACCAAAGTGGCTAAGTGGTTAGCACTTCTGCCTTACAGCACTGGGGTCATGAGTTCAATTCCTGAGGAGTTTGCATGTTTCCCCCGTGTTTGCGTGTGTTTCCTCTGGGTGCTCCAGTTTCCTCCCACACTCCAAAGACATAGTGGTAGGTTAATTGGCTGCTAACAAAATTGATCCTAGTCTGTGTCTGTGTTTGGGGAATTTAGGCTGTAGGTCCCAATGGGGCAGGGACTGATGTGAGTGAGTTCTCTGTACAGCGCTGCAGAATCAGTGGCGTTATATAAATAAATGGTGATGATGATGATCTTTCTGTTGATGTTTTCATCTGTTTCTTCTAAAGTAAAACTCCCAACGGGCTGACACGGCTTCATTTTGCTTTCTTGCAAATGAGAATGGGGAAAGTTCTGTAATAAATGATTATGCAACATCTGTCACTTCTTATTAAAAAAATATATCTCTAGCTTTAACCCTTCTGCTCCACGGGAGGTTTCTTTCCTGCCTGAGCTCACCTTAGGACACCTGCGTTAAGGTTTGACAGGTGTACCGCCCCAGTCAAACTCCCCACCTGCCACTGCCCTCAGAGCGGGTCCATACCCCTGTGGTATGGACGGTACGGATAGGCAACATAAAGTCCAACCATGCTGGACAGAGATATATGTATCATTTGACCCTGCAGTTATCCTACTAATTCCTAGAATTCTCTTTCATTATCCAAGTTCAAAAACATCACTTCACATTTACCCAAACACAACCAAGGACAATGGCTCAGTGTTTTGTAAACCTACCAAAACCCAACAGTGGGGAACTTGATACGTAAAGTCAACAAGGTGAGATGTATACAAAGACCATTGATTGGTCTGGTTTCAACCTACCTTTCACTGTTAATGTAATAAGTAGGGATGTGCACCGGCCACTTTTGGTGTCTCGTGTTTTGTGTTTTGGATTCGGATTTGCTTGAGGTTTTGGGTTCGGATTTGTTTCGCAAAACACCTGACGAAAGGTTTTGGTTCGGATTTAAGGTTTTGGATTCGGATTTATTTTGAAAAAAACATAAAAAGTGTTAAAATCAAGTTTTTTGGTTTATTTTCACTCCTACGCTATTATTAACCTCAATAACATTCAATAACAATCATTTCCACTAATTCCCAGTCTATTCTGAACACCTCACACCTCACAATATTGTTTTTAGTCCAAAACGTTTCACCGAGGTAGCTTTCTGGACTGCATAGTGCAGTGGTCCCGGTACACAATTTGGTACCGGTTCCACAATACCTCCGCCTTCAAATGGTCTGAATTCCACTGCACAGCTGCCTGCTCCTACATCCTCTGCAGCATATACAGGGTGTAGTTCGAGCGTGTCAATACCTCTTGTTTTTGATGATGACAGGTCATTTTCATTAATTTATGATTTGGCAGCAACAGTCAACGTTGTTTAATATCTGATACGCCTCTATCTGGACTGCATAGTGGAGTGGCCCCGGTACCCAATTTGGTACCGGGGCCACAATACCTCCTCCAACTTTCAAGTGTAGTGTTTATAATTTATAAAAACTACAGTAGTTATAGCACGTCAATAACTCTTGTTTTAGACGACCATGGTACAGAGCATTCATCATTGAGATCCCATCAAGTATGTGAAAGACAGACAGCGTCAAAGTGTTATTTGTTGACTTTGTTAACCAAAAAATTGTCAATAGGGTGACTACTATCGTATTTTGTGGTCATGGCAAACGACTGTTGGACGGTCAATTGTTTTGTGAAAGACGTAGCGGTCTTATGACTTCCCCTCTTGGAAGATGACCAACTAACAGCAGCAACAGCAGCAGTGGCAGTAGTAGGCGTACCGCTGCAGGATTCCTCGGATGAATCCCGTATTGGAGAGGACTCAGTCTGGCTGGTGACATGGCCTGCAGTACTAAATCTGATGGAGATCGTGGAGGAAGTTGACGAGGAGGGTGTTGGTGGTGTGTATCCAACAGGACCAAGGGATTTAGGTGTCCCTGTACTGATGACGGTCCTAGGCCCAGTTCCTGAACTAACTACTGAACTATGAAGGTTATTCAGGTGACGTATAAGGAAGGATGTCCCTAGGCGGGCAAGATCCTTACCCCTGCTTATTTGAGCTTTACATAAGCTACATATGGCCATACATTGGTTGTCCGGATTTGGATAAAAATAACTCCAGACCGAAGAGGTGCATTTTTTGGTCTTCTGACCAGGCATGACGATGGGCTTTTTCATTCCATGGACATCAGCTGTTTCCCCCCCTGGTGCCTCATTTATAATAATCACATCACCATCCTCATCATCAAGTTCCTCCACAGTGCCAGCTACATCAATAGCCTCCTCCCGATGTACAACATTGACACCTTGATTATCCAAATCTGGATCTACACTGTGGGTGATCCTTCCAACATATGCAGAGGGTGTGCTGCAAATGCTGGATGGAGTCACCTCTTCCCGTACAGTGATGAAAGTCAGGCTTCACAACCACTAACACCCTTGGACTCGCCTTGGGGATTTGTGATGTCATCTGTTTAGAAGGCTGACAGCATAACTCTCTTAAATTTTTTGTAGGGGGGGGGACTTATACTGCAGAATCAGTGAACTTTGTAATATTGCAGTACCAATGGACTTATACTGCAGGATTGTTTTTGGATATTTCTTTTTTTTATAATTTTTTTAATTTTTTTTTATAATTTGGGAATAATGGGGAAATAACAATGCCCTTAGAAGGACAGAGCACAGGACACAGCACCACTGGACTGAGCAGAACACAGCACAGCACGAGATATAGCAGGACAGAGGACCACCTAACACAACCTCCCTCTACCCTGATCAATGCCCGAGTGAAGATGGCGGCGGCTAGCGGGGAAGTTATAGAATACGAGTATCGCGAGATCCGACAGCGGGATTATGACTCAGAGCCTTGGTTTCAGTTTTGCAATTCGCGGGAATACCCGGATCTGGCTCGGATCGGCAACGTTCGGGTGGGCTCGGATTTCAGATATCCGAGCCTGCTCATCTCTAGTAATAAGAGTCATAAGGTTGGGTTGCTCTGTCCATCACTAAGAGGCTAAGATAAGCTGCTCAATATCTAAGGCTGGGAACACACTACAGAAAATTTCTCCCGAGGCGATATCTTTAATAATTTTACCAACGACAGCAAAAAGTCCAGATCGGCAGCCGATTCATGTGTACACACTATATATGTTTTACAAGATTTACCTTCAGATCTGTGCTCTTCATCTGTCATAACCATCGGCTGAAAAGATCCTGACTGCACACTCCATAGAGATCTATGGACACTGCCGGTCCTGAGTGCAAACACTCTGCAGAATTGAAACGGCATCGTTCCATCGTTTGAAATAGATTTTTAGTCCGGTTTAAAAATCAAATCAAACATTATGATGTGCTCTGGAATGATAATCGTTCACCATTGGAGCATAGACACTAATGTGATATCTGGCTGAACAGAGATTGGAACGATAATTGGCAGAACACCCTATAGTGTGTACCCAGCCTTAGCCTCACATAAGCCCATAGTGGTGGCTTGAGCTAGTCAACCCTTTTTTATTACGTCTTTATCTCCTCTACTATCCTCAACACCATCTTAACCCCCTCCAGGAATAGGATACTCACCTTTCTATAGATCTCAAATATTTAAAAATAGCTTACATAGCTTCCCCAGGTAACCTGGGAACACACTTGAAACCTTTTCCACTTCCAAAAATGTCTGAGACCGCTCCAAGTTTCTATGGCCTAATGGTTTCTAGGCATGGCCGCAGCAGAATAAGGGAAGTGGTTAAGTGTATAAGGTGCATGGTATATTTTGTCCTAATTTTTCCACCTTGGAATGTTGGGATGTAATTATGCTATAATGCCATTATCATCAAGTGTATGGGTATCCTCTAGTGGCTCCAAGCCTAGATGCCCCATTATAATCATGGAACATCTAGGCTTGGGACCACTTGACAATACCCAGGCTGAGCTATCCGTGTCAGTCCAGTAAAGGGTACTCCTCCGTATTCCGTCGTAGATTTGTAGTATTGGCTCAGGGCGACACTGTTTATATAGTCACCTCCCAGCTGTTACCGGCTCTCTTATAATAAAGGTGAAATACCTGAGAGAGGAGAAACTGTCTACGTCACTGCATTGTGGTGGCTCAATGTGACTGAAGAAGGCCCATCTCATGCAGAGGTATCAGCTACACAGCTCTCAGTCACATCTCAGCGCTACACCGTACAATGCAATGTGCCAAACACGGAACACAAGTCAATTAAAATAAACTCAGCTTCAACCACAGTACTCAGGTGTTAATAACATACATCATGCGGTATGTGCAGTCTTCAAGAAAGCTTATTTATAAATAATAAAGGTATTTGCATTACAAAAATGAGCGCTAAATATGGTATCAAAATCGGATGGTCGTTGCAGAGTAACATCCTGTGCGTGTAGGCGATCCCTCAGGAACCTCGTTAGGCCATCCTTGATTTTCTCACTGAACCTCATTTTAATTTTTCTGCAAATTCAAAGGTAAATGTGTCAGTAATTATTTATAATGAGGACAACATTTATTATTTCATATGTACCATTTATATTGCACAGATGTGGCACTACAAGAAGCAGCATGCTATAATTATATCTTCATATTCATCACATAATATAATAATATTGCCCCCTCAATATAATAAACAATAAAAATTGCCCACATATGTAAATTATAAATGACCTAATTTGTAAGTCAGTGGCGCCTCCTCTTATGTTAGGAATAGCAAGATAGCGGGCACAGCATGTTTGCCCTAAGTAGCCTTTACTTAAATAAGCTGTCTGTTTTGTGGCGGGTATTGACTAAACCACCACACATCACTGGTGGTTTTACATTGAACCCTCAAACCGCCCTATAATAATTGGAGCACTATGGAGCGTTGTAACCGCCACACTAAACACTGTTTGATACATTTACCCCTTAATCCCTTGACACTTAAATGCAGCCTGTATCAACTTTTCTGCATAAGATAAGTTTCCATAGCTTTGTATGCTGCTACATCCATATCGATATCCATTATATATCAGTGCTGCAAAGTGTTGTACAGTAGATAACACATAACATGCATGAAACAGAGACATACAATGAATATATAAATAGAGATGTGAACACAAAGGGTAGTGTGGCTCAAAGTGGAGATTTATGAGGCTGTACCAGTGTTGGGTAGTACAGGTGTGAATAGGGTAAGCTCTAATACAAAGATGGTTTTTCAGAGAGTGTTTAAAGACGTGAAGCCAGCGCGAGAGTCTGATAAAACGTCGTAGGGAATTGTGTAGGTGAGAGGTGGTAATCAGAGAGGAGGCGAGGTGCAGGTGAAAGGTGGGTCTCAGAGAGCGAGATGAGGTTTTAGATGTATGAAGGTGTTGTCAAGGGCTTTGTAAGTGAGGGTGAATAATTTGAATTGGATTCTGGAAGACACTGGGGGCAGTGTAGGGATTTGCAGAGTGGTGCAGATGACTTTCATGGTATTTTTTTTGTTGACAGATAGGTAATGGGAATGCCAGATAGATGGAGGTTACAGTAGTCAAGGTGGGAGATGATGAAAGAATGGATATGACTTTTGGTTATATTGAATAAGAAAAGGACATTTTTTGGCAATATTTACGTGGGGTGACGGGAGACTGGATGTAAGGAGTAAAGCAGAGGGCGGAGGCGATGGTGACACCGAAGCAGCAGGCTTGGGGGACTATATATTGTATTAAACCACAGAGACCAATCAAAGCAAAGACATTTGCTTTTTGTGTCAAATTTCCAATAAACAGATGAAAGCTAATTGCTGATTGGTTACTGCATTTAACCCCCATGGGTTTCAGAACTCTAGCTGCCCCTTTTGCTTTCCAACACATATTTAGAACAGGCCTGTCCAACCTGCGGCCCTCCAGGTGCTGTGAAACTACAAGCCCCAGCATGCTTTGCCGGTAGACAACCAGGTGATAGCTAGAAGGGGATGCTGGGACTTGTAGTTTCACAACACCTGGAGGGCCGCAGGTTGGACAGGCCTGATTTAGAATATTCTACATCTTGCTTCATTGCTATTACTAATAAGGAGAAAAGTGTCACCATTTTTTTCTAACAAAATCAATTACTAATTCAAATGTCATTTTCATTTTCTATACCATATTAGAAATGATTATTTGATTTAATTATCCAGGGTCACCACTGACTTCACCTACTAAATAAACGTTAATGTGTTAAGGAGAACACAATAACTGGTGAATGTATCTAGATATATGATCTAGATCATTAATAAAAAGTGTCACGTAAAACTGAAATAAGAGAAACTAAGGTTCTGTTTGTTCTACATTCTGCTTCGAATTCATTTTCTGAACACATGAAGCTTACTCAGGGCTGCCAAGTGGAATTCAGGGCCCCGGTACAACAAATTCATGGGGCCCCCCCTCATAGTCGAGTAAGCTTAAAAAAATTTCAGGGCTTTAGTCATACAATTGAGGGCGTGGCTAGCACATCAAAAACACGTGACATATGTCCAAGCACTCCTGACTTTCAAGACATCTAGCACCACAGTGTAGATAGAAAGAATGCAGTGTGTACAGAAAGTGTTCAGTCTTGGTCTGCACCTTACATTGGGCACAACACTCACCAAAAATTGGCATTGTTACTACTAGAATCACAACATTTCACACACTCTGCTGCTCTCTCCTACCTGTTCTTCTCACTTTCACCAACTGTGGCTGCTGGTTTCTTTAGTTGCGGCTTGTCTGAATCCTGGAATGTTGGAGGACCTATTTGGGAAAAAAAATGGCTACATTTAGAAAATTACAGCCAGACCCAGCGTTAAATCAATAGCACTCACGTTTAATAATTAGGCATTCCTCCAGCCCCAACATTAAACTAATACTATTCACATTTAATAAATAAACCTATTTCCCTTCCTGCAAACAGCCCCAGCAATACCTGTTTCCCGCAACCATCACTGCCATTAAATAATTCATAGTCACATTTAATAGACCTCATTCTCCCCACTCACTCCCACATTCAATAGCCCCCAAACCACCCCATCTTAAATTAATAGTCCCCACTATTAAATTGCCTCACCATCACCCTACAAACAAAATAGCACCCATTAATTAGCCACCACCTACCTCACACACACTACATTGCAACAAGCCCCCTGTGCCATCACACACACATTACTGTGCCCCTTCTTCACAACTACACTGCGCCCTCCATGCTGCTCTCCCCCCTTTTTTTTTTTTTTTTTTTCACTCTGTGCCTCTCTCCACTTCTTTATAGCACTGTCCCTTTCCTCCCATTGCCTCTTCGTTTCTTTACTTACCTTTTGTTAGCTTCTTTCTTTTCTTCTCTTCTGTCTTCTTTTCTTGCTTGGTCCTGTGACTGTCTGCAGCGCTCCTCACTGACTGACTGTCGGGCATGACTTGATGACGTCACGCCCGACAGTCAGTGTGAATGGAGAAGAGAGGAGAGGAGGGATGCGCCGCCGCGATCACGTGGTGAGTATGTATTTTATTTATTTTATTTTTTTCAGCTCCCCCCACCAACGAACGAAACGGACCAACCACCACCCCCCCTGCTGAAAAAAAATAAAAATAGAAAAAAAATAAAAGAACACAAGAAAAAAAAAAAAAAAAAGTTAAAAAAAAAGAAAAAAAATTAGTAGTGAGGGCCAGGCCCGGGTAAAATGTAACCGCCCTCCCCCCCTCCCCAGCCCTGAGCATACTAATGGGTCAGTGGGAAATGCTAGCTGTCAGTAAATCTTTATGAAATTGTCAACCCTTAAAACAATTTTTTATTTACTGACCGACTTGTTGGTCATCAAGAAGGCTGTATTATCTGGAATATTGGTTCACACCACAAAACAACTGCCAGCCGGGCCTGCGACACTTTCTAAAGAGCGATTCAGCGCAGCTGTATGGAGCAATAACTAAACCATTTAATAAATCAGATCACAAGTAATATAGGGACTATTTTTTCCAATCAGTGGCCAGCTGGCAAGGCATTGTGGACTAGAGGTTCTACAACAGCCGGCAAGGGACACGTTGCCTACATCTCACCCAAGAAGACCAGAAAACACATTTCTTCCTGATTGTCGTTATTACTGTCTAGTATAAGTATATGTACTTTTCTCAAGGGACTCACAATATAACACCTCTCACTGCTATTTATGAAGTACAAAGCGCTACAGAATACAAACCCCACCTTCATAATTATATCAATATAGTAATATATTGAAGTATTAAAGGTCATTTTACATATGAGAGAGAACACTGTATGCATGTATGTATGTGTCATATATATATATATATATATATATATATATATATATATATATATATATATATATATACACATATATACACATATATACACACACACACTGTTTCCTTGGTGTCTAGTTTGTGTTGACTTCTCAGCCTTGTGAATTTGTACTCACACAAGGATGAATGCAGGCGGTTACCAGGAGTTCAGTGAGATGCGGCTGTCGTATGATCACACCACTCTAACTCTGCCTCTTTCCTGTACAAGGAAGAGATAGGAAGGAAATATTTACACTATGAGTGGACTCTGGGAGATCTCTGTAGACACTGTACAATCCGTTAACCCCATATGCTGCAGCCAAGGAGCGGGAGTGCCCATTATATTAATAAACAAACAAACATTCATGTGTTTAGTGCTAAGACAGCTGCAAGGAATGTTGGGTAATCACCTGGGCACTGACCTGGAGTCCACACAACAGTATAATAAAAAGTATTCAGATGAAAGCGATATGTCCATATGTTACAACATCCATGGCGTCAACCAGTACACCCGCAGACATAATACATACGTAATGCTCACTACAATCAAGACTTCTTATATATGAAACTTAAATTATGTAAGTTTCCCAAGTACATGCAACAAAATGTCTATACACTGAATATTCATATTATTAGGACGTGTATGCGAGGCATTTTGCCTATTTAGTTGCACCAAGACTAATATGGGCACTGAAAGGTTGTGTTCTACAGCATTCATAACTAGAACCAAATTACAGAGGTGTAACAATGAATATGTACCGGTATAAAAATGTAATAATGCACCTCTAGTCCTTCAGTCTGTCACAGAAAACACTACCTGCAGCTGCTCTCCTTCGCTGTGCTTTTAGCACATATTTTAGGTCACATTTTCAGACACAGTGAAGGTAACCAAGGACTAGAGAAGTAGTGAAAAAAAACACAAAAAAAGCAACAAAAACACAAACAACACATGTAGTAAAGTTTCAGACTTAGAGTTCGGCAGGAACCAGAGAACAGTGTAAGGAACCTTTATTTCACCTCATGAGGCACCAATGACGAGTGTTAAGCTTTGCTACAAATATCTTGAGCTATTGTTACAGGCAGAAGTCGCCCGCAGGGCCCGATTAATGGTTTATGTCATTTTTGGCCTTGTAAAACATTGACTGCAAAAAAAATTCGTCCACTCTCTTGCGTAAAAGAGCTTCTAGCGCACCTTCGCCTTCCACACCAGATTAGGACAAGTTAGGTAAAAAAAAAACAAAAACAAAAAAAAAAACAACAAGAAACTCATTCTTATTTTAAAATCCATCTTCCTTCATCACTCCCCCCCCCCCCAATGTTTATTCCCCTGTATTCAAAATTCATCTCTACTTGATTTTTAAAAGGGTAATGACAATCCACACTTCTAGCAGAAAGGAGGTAGGTACAAGCACTACTGCGCTTGATGGTGGAGGGGGCTGCGTATGTTACCATCCTTGTCTCTCCTACTCGCTAACCCTCAAGCATCCGCCCAAGAGTGACTCAGTGTCTTCAGCCTATACCAGGGGCGATCAGGTCAAGATTAAAATCTTACTTCATTTCACTTTCATGTTTTATTTTTACTTTGAAGAACAACTATTCTTTTATATTTTAAAATTAATTTCAGTTTATACCTCTGTGTCACAATTTTGCACCCCCCACCCAAAAGAAAAAAAAAAAAAAAGAAGAAAGCTTTGAGCCATAGCTTGCAGCGTAGTCAGCCTATTGGATAATCAGGCCCTGGCCATCCCCTTCAACAAACCCTGGAGTTTTGTGTACAGCTCCCTCTTGCACATTTTACACTGGCCTGGAAGTTTTATTGTGTCAGACCTGGTTTCAAAACAGCATTACACTTTTGGGCGGCCTCCTAGGGGTATATTTACTAAACTGCAGGTTTGAGAAAGTGGAGATGTTAACTAGAATCTGATTGGTTGCTATAGGCATTTATTTAGTACGTTCTACAAAATCACAGCTAGAATCTGATTGGTTGCTATAGGCAACATCTCCACTTTCTCAAACCCGCAGTTTAGTAAATATATCCCCTGGTCACTAAAGTACCATAGTAGGCAACCAGAAGCTTTGCAGTTTGGTGGAACAACAAATACCAGCATGCTCTGCCAATCAGAAGAACTATAATTGCTAGGTATCTTTAGAGAATGGTGTAAGAATGTCCATAAAGTACAAGAATGATTGCATAAAAACACCAGGACTGGCAGATTTACTTGGTAATAGAACTGAAACTCTACTTTGCGATGTAAAAGAGACTTCAGAACACATCCTGTTAAGAGGGGGGAACACTAATTCCCAGCATCTGTCATGTACTGTACATGGGAAGGTGTAATCCTTCCTACTTTAGAGACCGCACAGATTACTACATAAGGAGGAAGTCACTCTGTATGATCTTGTTGCTTAATAAGTCTAATAGTGGACATCGTATCACTGTGCCACGTCATTTCTTGTTTTGTGGTACAGTGAATACGTCACACAGTCCTGTATGGAGTAATACCGTCTAATACAGACCTTCCACACAACAGTGAAGCGTTCCATATTTTTTTTCTGTTTCTCTCTTCCACTCATCACTTCCTCCCATTCCTAGTTACAGGACTTTTTTCGGGTTGCACCCACTTTGTGGAATTCCTTCCCTCGCACAGTAAGACATTCCTCGTGTCTTCAAACCTTCAAGTGTTCTCTGAAAACCCACCTCTACATACAAGCTTATAGTATTCCTCTACCACCCTCTTAATCTCCCCTATTACCACCCTCTACACAGCTAACAGAAGACTACAACCCTCTGACCAACATAGTTGTGTGACTAAGCATACAGCCCACTAAATAAATTTTAGTTGGACATATATTCAATATGATGTAGCCCTTACCCTAGTGTATCAAACCATTTTCTTGCGAGCAGGGCCTTCTTACCTCTCTGTATGTATTACCCAATTGTTTTATTACTGTTTGTTCCCAATTGTGAAGCGCTACGGAATCTGCTGACGCTATATAAATAAATGATGATGCAAGTTCATTTGCCAATTATAATTATGCATCTCACTCAAAAATTTGCCACTGCTCATATACAGAACCTGAGCAGATACAAGTGTGTATATATATATATATATATATATATATATATATATATATACACACACTTGTATCTGCCACTTGCAGACCTTTGTGCAACAAGCGACGGATACGGCGCGCTCACACGCAACACATTAGGGTCCTGGAGACGCACTATAGCTTCATTGATATTTTGGGTTCCCCTATTTTTGAAAACATTACATATGAAGCTTAAATTTCTGTACCTACACAAGACAGGTGCAATATTTGACAGCATCACACAATGATGCGCTGTATTTGGGGGTGCAGATATTAATATGCATCTCCCACAAAATACCGACGTTCAAACACAAGGATTAAAAGGCGCACATTCTGTATTTATTGGGTGGTTTGAAGGTCATCTTTGTCTCCAACTCCAAATTAGCGCCATAATTCATATTGTTCACAAATATATCTAAGAAATTCAACCTTATGGCGGGAAATAAAAACAAAAAAATATAAAGTATATTTTTAAATATAGTCTGTATTCAACATTACATACAAAATTTAATATTAAAAGGTCTGTGATTTATTGATTTGGAGCCAGCATGAGCAGTATTAATTTCAGCCAGGTCTCCTTGTCGGTGATAGTTCTTCCTCTGTCCAATCACTCAGCCAGGCTCAGGCTGCTCTATCTATAGACAAATATCAGCTGATGAGCGAGAGGCTGGAGCACGAGGAAAAGGGACTGGTGAAGGAGAGGTGAAATGACAGCACAGCCATTCTGTCTTATCCAGATGGCTGTGAGCGGGGAGAGCGGAGCTTGTGCGATCAATTACTTTTAGTAACACACAGCTGCCTGTGTCTTATCCCTCGGTATCTGTTTATGTAAGAGGCACGTCTTGGCCTTACTTCAGAAGTCTTCTCAGGAAGCCTGTAGTGCAGAAGACATATGCCTCAGAGGGCTGCTCAGATGTCTCCGTTAGCGAGACTGGACATGCAAGGAAACAGCTGGGGCATCTTTATCAGTGCAGTTTACATAATGGGGAGCCTGGATCGTGTAAGCCTCCAGCGATCGTCTAATTACCAGAGATAGAAGCCATGTATCACTCTGCGCACCTGTCGCCCTGATCCGCATATAGTAAGCAATCAAGTGAAGGGAGCCTCGGGCAAATGTCATTGCCCAAGCCGTACAGCACCTGTATCTTACCATCCTAACAAGCAGTGGCGTGCTTTGGAGCAGCTGGTCCCGCCAAGGTTTTTACCAGAGCTAGAAGAGGCACTTCGTAGAGAGATTGTAAATGAGAAGCCCTAACATTACAATACACAAATCTAAACTGTAAAGTGTCCCACGTCAGCTGCTTACACAGAGAACCTGTACTGTTGGCCCAGTGATGAAGGCCTACCTTCCATGATCACACTGAACACCAATACTACTAATGTTCCATCACGTTTGTTAGAGGTCATAGTGCTGAACATCCCCTCATCCTGGTAAAATGATACAAGAGATAAAAAAAAACACCCACCCCCTGCTCTTTTTTGGACCTTAAGAAGTATAACCCTCTAGGACAGTGATGGGCAATGGGCGGCCCTCCCGAGCCTTCACCTGCAGCTCCTCCTACTTTGTCAGATTTGTTAACGTTTGCAACACTTCTTTATAATACATGATGATCTATGACAGATGTGTGCCTCATGCTTTGATTAAAAGGTATTAACTTGTTACAGAGATGAAGGACCACATGCGGCCCTTTTGAAGGTTCAAGGGTTGCCTGAGCAGCCCTGGAAGAGTATCAGGTTGCCTATTAACGTTTATTTATACAGTGCTTTATTACTGTGTTTGTTTGTCCCCAATTGTAAACAATACTGGGTAAAACAAAGAGAGAAGAGAGCCCTGCTCACAAGACTACAATCACAGCGCTACAGCCACTGCATGCAGCTGGGTGCCAGCTCTTGGTTACAGCTGGCGATAACCTCTTCATAGGTGGATACAGAGAAAGCAGCTCAAAAGACATTGTATTAGATATACTGCATCAGATCCATCTTACTAAGGAAGGAGAGTGGGCAGAGGTCCTGGTCTGTGCTCTGCTAAATACAACAAATGGTGGGTGCTCCCAGCTATGCTTCTATTATTTGGAAGCAAAAGGCTTTAGGACCATTCATATTTGAAGCAGAAACCTCCTTCAAGGAATCCGCTGAAGAGGCTCATATGAAAGTCTGGAAAACAAGCCACGTATTAAACTCACAGCCGAAAGATAAACAGTCGTATCCGGACTTTATCAATTGGAAATATTACTATGGAGTTGGAGATTGATATCGCATGGAACCATTCTGACAAATTACACAAATGGGACCAGGTTGATCCTGTCTATTGGAGGAACTTTAATAAGGTTTTGTAATAGACGGACCTTTTAAAGAAAACCTCCAGCACCCTCTAGTTGCAGAAACAGTGCTACAGTGTGATGTGATGATGAGTCATTTGCTCCTTATAGGAGTAAGGAATGCAGAAAGAGGAAGGGGTGGAACATGGGTCATTTACAGGACATTGAAGGATGGAGGAGGTTCAGAGAGTAGTGGCAGCAAGTCTCCAGGACTGAAGAAAATCCTGGAAAATCCTGGACCTTTGGATTTCTATAGACCTCACTATCTTCAAAACTTAGCTTCCAGTTATAACTCAGCACTGCGGCTATTTGGTTTAAACAGCCCTGTCCTTATTGTATCATTGTCATACTGGTTTCTTCAGAGTATTAAGGTCATTAAAAGAACAGATTTGAGGACAAGGAAGATGCCATGTCCCCTGTATTGGTCATCTGAAAGGGGGATGCGTGGAGTGTTGGCGGCAGCGCCCCCTCCATATCAATGAGTGTACTGCAAGCCAGAGACTAGAGACACATCGTTGTGGATTCATTACAGCGCGAGGTGTCTCCTAACATCACCTCCATGTCTGGATTGGCATATTGCTGCCTATTAAATTGAGCGGAGATTCTTTTTCAGCGCACCTCTATGGGCCGTAAAGGAAACAAATATGTTAGAGAAAAAAAAATGTCTATGTACAAGCCCCAGAACTAAATCTCAGCATGATGAGCCCAGTAAATTTAAGACTTAGCCATCCATGTCACTTTAAAAGCAAAAACAAAAAAAAAAACAAAACCAGTTGTATAATCTGTTTTGTGAATCAGAGCAACATTCAAAAGGCCTATTTAATTAAAATAATTTAGAAAGCAGCAATAGTCACATTCTTATAAATATTTACTGAAAATAAACAAAAAAATGGCTTCATAGACCATGAGTCTTTAACCAGAGCATGTAAACTTCACAATGCAGCCTGACAAGGGTCAGATACACAGTAAAATGACCAATATTGAGCAACTAATATTGGTTCCTTCCAAACCCTCACGTTTAAATAACAAATCAACAGAAGAGTCAAGCCACACCGATTTCCCCCCTCCTCTCTTTATTTACATTTTGTCCCACAACATAAAGAAATAAGTACAAAAAGATACAAGTCAAACCGGGCGAGGTATCTCATCTTGTTTTAATTTATAACTGTTTGAAATCCAGTGACACTGACACACATACATACAGCTACCACTGCCAGCCCCCTCCCTGTGCAGCGTGAGAGAGGAAACACGGCTTACTTTGACCTGTTTTTTTTTTTGTTTTTTTGTAAAATACAGTACTAACGAGTGGATTGCTAACTGCATGCATCCACGGCTGACACTACAGCGATTCCCATACTGTAACTCAAACAGTACTGCCATAATAAAAAAAAAAATATATTTATATATAATCAAAAGTCATAATCCTTTGAACCTATCCTGAGAGGCCTAGTGGTTCGGCCAGATAGTTAATGCTTTTAGAAGATGCTACAGGTGGTACCGTCCCTAGAACTCCTCATTTATATAAATATGGAAGAATTTCTTCTGTACAGTTCACTACATTTCTGGCTACCCGTTAGCGTCCTACGGAAAGAGAAGGGGAAAAGGTAGGTGGTGGGGATAGGCGTTCTGGCACGCAGTGGAATGAGACATGGTGTGTTTAAAAGGAATGTTCTGGAAGTATCTCTCAGTCGTCTTCAGTGCCGCTTCCTGAGCGCTCCTGCGGAGATTTAAAAGCACAAATTATGTTCGCGTTTAAGCCATTGCTGGACATGTTAACAATTCATGTCCCTAGTACTTAATTTGAACAAGTCACGCTTTCAAAATCTATTCATTGGGTTGGAATTCTCGTAGCATCCAGCAGGTGGCGCTCTGGTGCACAGGTCTTCTCACAGGGGATAGTATTCGTGTATCGTGACCTTAGGTTGAATATGGGTTTACCCCTCTAATGGGTTAGCGATTCACTAATAAATCCTAGCGACAGCCTACATTCCATGAATATTGGTATAGGGCATATAATGGCTGCCTCCACCGTGTGCAGGTTTACATTAAGTAGATGAACTCACCTCCTCCTGGTCCTCCTCACTATCGTCATCGCTGACTACAGGTTTGGCCCTGCAACCTCGGCTGGTGCGCCTGCGCCCCTTCATACGATCCTGCATCTTCTCCTTACGACCCAGCTTGATTTTCACCTTAACCGAGCGAGCTGCGCGACAGAAGACAGGACGTGCGGTGAGAGGCAAGAATATAACTGCACTCGGCAACTTTTATTACGTTTCAAATATCAGCCATTGTATGGGGAGGTGGTTACAGGCGTCCGGCCAGTGTCCTTCAATGGAACTCTGCTTTGTGTAGGAGAATTAAGAGTTATCCAGTACGGAAGCATGGGCTGTAGTAGCCGAAGAGCTGTGTACACACCCCTGGAATAATAGTGGCATATCCCCCTCAGTTAGCAGACTCACACTCTGATTCCGAGCACTCCTCCTCCATTTCTTCCTCTTCCTCACTTTCATCTCCCTCGCTCTCCTCCTCCTTCTCAATCTTTTGCCTAACACTGGTAAAGACCGACTGCAACACAATGGAGTCTTCATATATCTGGAGGACAGAATAAAAATGCATTTAAGTCTACTGAGTAAGTTTTTCTCCAACATCAACAATGTAAAATATATACTGCAGGATTGAATGACACCTGTAAAGAATTTAGCAGAACATACGATGGGAAGAATGGAAAGTAAAAACTATGGCTTCAAATGAGATTCTGCAGAGAACAAAACATTACTGTTTCCTTGGGCTTAAACTATACAAAGTAAGATTAGGTCTGCTTGGAGTAGAATAGAGGATAGAGCCCTAGATGGAAGTCCTGGGGAGAGTTCTACTGACTCACCAAAGACCCCTCAAGGTTGAAGGTCTGTGCGTTCTGACAAAGCAGCATGACGTCCTTCTCTAGGTCATTCAGACTGCGATATTTGTGATTTCTGATCCTCTCCTGGAAATACAAACAAACGCTCAGCTTACTGATTAGCTAAACCACTCGCGTCACAGGTAGATGTCACCTTCGACTCTTCTACTCACCTTGATCTTTCTGAAGTCCACCGGCTTGCGGATCAGTTCGTAATACTCTGGGAGCTCTTTACGGGATGGAAGCTGAATGAAGACCTCGCTCAGCTGGCGTCCAGAGCCACTGCAGGTAAGAGGGATCTTTAACACTTTGCCTTTCTGAATTATCTTTATGGACCCAAGGGGAACTTGTTGTAACTCTCACCTGTCCTTGTATTTGATGACCGCATCTACAATTTTCTTCATTTTCTTAGTGAGGTTTGGAGGATTGGGGGACAGTTTTTCCGCTGGGGGTCGCCCCCTTTTCTTCTTTTTGCCATCATCCTCCCTCTCCCTATTTCGCGTGCTGGTGGTTGGAGTACACAGTCCCGGGTCCACATCTCGTTTCCTCTTGCGGGTGGTTTTCTTCTGACGTACCTCCTCCTCAATCTCCTCTAGTGTACCCTCCTCGATGGCCTACAGAGATGAGAACTTTAGTATTAATGTGCGGACATCGTACGGCAGATTAGAGCTGAAAATCTCACACAAGTTGCAGTTTAAGGCAAATTTAAGGTAGCTCTAAATAACAGAGTTGTGTTAAATCCCCTAAAATTATAAATCGACCTGTTCGCACCTTCAACCATTGCTTCTCTGTGAGCGAGTCGCTGTAGTCAACTTCCTTTCGATTACGGGAACCCCGTCCAAACATCTTCTCTTCCTCCTCCTCACAGGTCAGACGCTCAACTTCAGCGTCATCTTTAATGATCCAAGATGGCAGCTCGTCCTCTTCCATAAGTCGAGGTTTGCGTTTGGGATTGCGGGCTTCCTCTCTCCGTCTGTCTAGATCCATTCGCTGGAAAGAACGGAGAACATTAGTCAAAGAGCAGCAAAGAGATTTAACAGGCAGATGTTAAACAAATGGGAGACATTTCAGAGGATTGGAACAATTCTAGCGGCTTATTTTCGTGATTGCATTCATGCTTTCATCATTTTGGGAGACTTCTACCTGCAAAAACGGGATTTCTGTACTTTGTAAACTCAGTTTCTCTGAATCAGTCAGGGTGGGGGACGAATAATGAGATCTAGAGGGTCCAGGTAGGAGTTTAGCTCTTTCAGTTTTCTTCACAAAGTCTGAAACTCCTCCCCCCTCTGTATCCTATCCCTGTAGGGAACTCCCGTTACTTTTCACTCCCCCTAAATACAAACGGATTCAGAGCAAAGGATTTAACACAAGTACAAAAAAAGGGGATTATTATACTCACAGTAAATCCGTTTCTCAGATTCCATCTGGGGGACACCGCTACCATGGGGTTGTGTGAGGGGAGCGGAGTTTAGCACTTAACTAGTTAATGTATCATGCCAACAGACCCCTTCCCTCTGCAACCCCCTGTAACTCCTCAGTTTAAAATTATAAAGCCCCAAGGAAGATTGGCTGTTTGGCCCAAGAACATACAGCCGAAAAACAGAAGGGAGGAAACGCAACGTCCCCCAGATGGAATCAGAGAAACAGGATGAAAGAGAAAAGAAGATTTTTATACTCTCGCTAAATCTATCTGGGGGACACTGCTACCATAAGAACTTTCTAAAGCAGCCCCCCTAAGGAGGGACCACTCTGACAGCCCGGCACGTAGAGCACTGCGGCCAAAACTGCCGTCTACAAAATTTTATCAATTCAATGTATTTGCGTTGGTAAAGGTATGGACCGAGGACCAGATGGCTGCTCTGCATAACTGGTCCGCTGAGGCCCCATTTTGCCCAGCCCAAGACGCGCCCAAGATATGGTTTGCGACATCAGAGCGCCCCCAGCTTGGGAACTCTACGAACTGAATCAAACAACTAGTAGAAACACAACTTTCCATGTTAAGAACCATAACTCAGCAGTCTAACGTTTCAAAGGGAGGTCCTTGAAGCATATTAAGGACCTGATTAACCTCAATATGTTCCGCCCACGGAACCCTGGGATCTTAGATATGCAGGACCCCCTGAAGGAAGGTCCTGACGTCCAGTATGTCAGTCAGGCCAATGTGAAAAAACACTGACAGGGCAGAGATCTGCACTTTTGAAAAGGAACCCAAGAGAAAGCCCCCCATCCACAGCATCTTTGAGAAAAGCAAGAAACCTAGAGAGACACGGAAAGAAGCCGAGTGGCAGGTTCGGTCCTCGCACTATTTAATGTAGGTACGCCAGATACGATGGTAAACGCGAGCAGAGACTGGCTTTCTAGCACGAAGGAGAGTGTCCACTACTTGTGGAGAGAACCCTCTGGACCTCCAAAGGTTGGCTTCAGCCATGCCGTTAAATTTAGCCGAGCCAAGCTGGAGCCACTAGTATCACTGGGAGTCTGCCCTGCTTGACTCTTCGAAGAACGCGGGGAATCATGGATATGGGAGGGAACCTGAAGTCCCAGGGCATTGTCATTACATCAACGGCCACCACCAGAGGGTCCCTTGCTCTTGAACAAATGTGTTGGACCTTTCTATTGTGACTAGATGCTACCAGGTCTCTGTCCGGAGTTCCCCATCGTAGGACCAGAGACTGGAAGATCTCCGGATGCAGAGACCACTCCCCCGGCAGAATTGCATGCTGGCTTAATTAGTCTGCTTCCCAGTTCTGGATGCCTTGAATAAAGACTGTGGAGATGGAGGGAACGTTGTGGATACCAAGATGCAAGACCATGGGGCAAAGGACCTGCCGACTAACAAATTGTCCTGGGCTATCCACCACCTGAGGAGTTGTCTTACCTCTGGTGACAAGCTAATCAATTGGCGTACGATTCGCTTGTCACCCCCCCCCCCCCATTTTCTACTACACCCCTGTATAATTACAGTGAGTATAGAAAAAATAATTTTTTGGGTACTTGGCCTTCCATAAGGCTAAGATGTCTGGAGCAGGAGAGGTCTGTCAGCAGCTCTGCGTCTCTCAGAGTAGCTGTTGTCTTTCCGAGGCAGTACTTTTGGCGCCATTAGGAGAGTCCACAATGTATGTGCAGGCGGATGAGCTCTATCCATCCTGCACCTCTGCTTCGGATGTTAGCACTGGCGATTTACTGCCTCTTCAATAGGCCGTAATCGTTAAAACCTTGCTGCTCTGTCACTGTTGTGGCTGCTGTAACATGTAACCAAGTTCCCCCCCACCCCTCTTTTTTCTGAGGAGGGGACTTGGTATGATCCTTAATGGCAGCCTCTGACGCGGATTACCGGCGCTCTCTACCACTCGTGGGGTAAAGATCAGTGTGACAGCGGCTTATAAGCCACCTGTTGCACTGAGAAAGGGCAGATAAACAGACTTTCTTGCTGTCAGTGAGCCGTCCGGCTCACTGCCCGACAGCTGCCCCCTTTCACTAAATTAGTGTGCTCTGTATAGGACAGAGCACACCCACCCCTGTATAGAATAAATCAAAGTAAATCAGTTAAATAGAATAGTTAAAACTATAATAACCCCTAGCATAAGCAAGCCCAACTCCCTTGGGCACTCAACTAAAACTGAGGAGCTACAGGGGGTTGCAGAGGGCAGGGGTCTGTCAGCATGACACATTAACAAGTTAACTAGTTAAGTGCCAAACTCCACTCCCACAACCCCATGGTAGCAGTGTCCCCCAGATAAGATGAAAGAGAAATCCTATTTTCTCTTACATCCTATGGGGGAGACAGACGATGGGACAGCCCAAAGCTGTCCATATGGGTGGGTACACTCATGAGTCTGTCCAAAACGAGCATCTTTTCAAAACATTAAAACGTCTAAAACTTAGAGTAGCATATGGCTGCCCAAGACAGATACTCAGCTTAGGCTCCATGCCATGGCGTCCAGAAGGAGCTCACTGATCTGGTAAAATAGGCTTCTAGACTGAAGAACAGGTTTCCCTATCCCAACGAAAGCACCTGACTCCTCCAAAGTAACCCATTTATCAATGGTTTGGTTTAAGGCAGAACCACCTCTCTTGTGGACATCATATGAAAAACCAAAGACCAGTTTGTCTAAACTCAAATCACAAATAGAAAATCTTGAGCTCTAAAAAAAAAAATGGGCATAAATGTGTGAAGAAGTCCCTCTTCCCCAGAAGACTAATCTTGGTGCAATGCCAGAATCACATGTCCTAAATTAAATGAAACCTAGAAACTACCTTAGACTGAAAGGATGGCTTTGGCCTAAGGACAGATCTTATATTTTGAGGAAAAAAAAATAAATATATTGAGATCTATAATACCTACACAGTCTTATTTGATTTTGCCATTGCAACGGAGTTCCTCCCAATAGTCAATGCCACAGGAGTGACGCACAAACAAGTCTATATGTGATTTCCCAGCAACAGAAGACGTCTGTTGACTAGACCTTTTAGCACCACTCTTAGTTCGCAAATGGCTGCAGGTGCCTTTTCTTGAGGCCAGAACACCCCCTGCTTTTGGGCATTGAAAAGCAGACCCAGAAGATAAGTCTCTGGGTCTGGACATCCATGAACTCTTCAAATTCCATGCTGGACAGGACAGATCTCAGACATTCCATCTTGAACCTGTCCATTTGTCTTGAGGCTCAAAATGAGCACAAAGGATTCATCTGGAACTTGGATCGAATGGAATCATGTTTCCCTTTTGGTCTGCCGCCACTGGGATGACTACCGCTGTCATAGTTCATGTCCAAATAGCTTTCTGTAGAGTCCTGTGTCTTACTAGGTCTCCAGGAAGGCCAGTGCTGAGGACTTGGAAGCCCAAGCCTGCTTCCCTTCTATTGTCCTCCCGAGGGGCAGAGGAATGTCCCCTTTAGGTCTTTCCTCTTGCTTTAACTGCAATGGAAAAGGACAGAAACCAGGAACCCCAAATCTAGATCTATTGACTGGCAGAAAATAACTTTCCGCCTCCAATAAGCCCAGCACCCAGAGTTGCATACCTCAAATATTCAGCCATCTAACTAAAGTTAGTAATTCAGACCAGATTCTAACACATTGAAATCCTAAAAAAGCTGCTCCGAGCCCTTTACTACCAGCCATGCAGAGATAAACTTGGTCCAAGAGAGACCACAGCCATAACATATCGACCATCCCTGAGGACCACAGTATTTGGAATAGTGGTGGTATTGGAAAACTGCATCATAGGAGCATCCGCCTTGGTTGGGGATTCCCAATTTACTCATGTCCACACTAGGGAAAGGATAAAAAGTATCATATGAACAGACCTTGCTGATGTTTCAGTAGAGGGGAATAAAGGGACGTTCTCTGCCTAACCCATGAATATTTGTGTTGAGCTGGGTGAGTGTTCACCAATAGACTGGACTAAATATTTAGCCCAAACTTCCTGGACCCTCTTAAACACCACTGACAGCGTCTGCAGATTTCCTACGGCTTATGCTGCTTGTTCCCTCATCTCTCATACAGTCGCAAATCATCCTGCAATCCCACAATTTTTAAACACATCATCTTACTATACCTCTAAGGCAGTGATGGGCAACCACATCTGGTCATCGTGGGCCCTACAACTTTAGAGGGCCGTGGAGAAAGCATGGAGAGGTTAACTGTACTCCTTCCCCCTAATGTTATTCAGAGTGATCGCCCTGCGTCATGTGAGGCGGAAGTAGTCTGCCCTCAGCCTGCCTTATTTTCATTAAGCTTTGACAGGACAATCCAATCTGTATACAGTATGTATCTAAGAAATCTCTCCATAATACACACATAATTAACCGATTACCAACCCTTTGCACAGTTCACTCAAACATTACATCAATTATCTATATGTGCTCAACCTACTAACCCCCAAATTAATATTGCTGTGCGACTGGACCATACAGTCACACTAAATACTTATCCCTTAGCAAAGCGCTGGACCAAAATACAATATGTGGTACTTGATAGATTGTTAATACCCAGACTTGTTTCATTACTGTGTTTTCAATTGATTACATAAACAAGTGTCCATAATGGTCTTAAAATTTGATCAACTTTTCATTAACGCTCAAGACAACTGATGCTCCCCTGATAGAAGCTCTAATAAATGTTTTGTTCTTTGTATGAAACATTTTTCATGCATGGAAACAGTTTAAAAGGAACCTTTACACATATTCAGTGATTAAGTCCGGGGATGTAACTTACCATGAACAAGTCAAACTCCTCCTCATGTCTTGCTATCATTTGATTGACAGTTTCGTCATCAGGTACCTCATCTTCCTCCTACAGGGGGAATGGGATATTGTTAAGGCTTGATGCTACCCCAGTGCCTACACAGGACATGCCAGAGGCTCTAGAGATATAGTAAGTAGCTAGTTATGTTCTCGCACCAGGACAAAGGTTCCATTCGCACTGATAGATGCCATTGTTGATGAGTTACGCGACGAGCTCCTCACCTCATCTTGCTCTTCGTGCTCTAGGATAGCTTGCAGGAACACTTTCCGCTCATGGCTGGAAGATTTCTGGTCAAACATTCCAGCCTGAATGACCTTCTGATCTACGTTCAACTTGTATTTGGCTGCCGCCAGGATTTTTTCTTCCACGCTGTTCACCGTGCACAAGCGCAGAACACGCACCTCATTCTGCTGTCCGATACGATGAGCGCGGTCCTGAGCCTGCAAATCCTGCACAAATGTAGGGAATGGACTGTTAAAAAGTCTATCCATCAACCACACAGGCAGCTATTTTGTAGGGGTGAACCAAGATCAGCTCACTAGGAATTCATGACATAGCTGTGGCATGATCTGCACCTCATGCCTCAGTAATGTCGCTAGGTAGCATTCCTGTCACACAGCACTAGGTTCATGAGTTTGAATCCTATAGCTGTAGCGTTTGTATGTTCTCCCCGTGTTCTTCTGGGGACTCCAGTTTCCACCCCACAGTGCAAAAAAAAACAACATTCCGGTACGTTAATTGATTTCTGACAAAATTGACCCTAGTCTATGTGTGGAGTAGGAAATATAGAGTGTAAGCTTCAATGAGGCAGGGATTACAATATTATCTGTATAGTACTGCGTAAAAGAACTGGTGCTATATAGCCTAAGATAACTAGTACCTATAGAGTTAGGAGGAGGAAAGTTTGCATAGTAAACAAAATGGCTACCTCAGCTGTGGGAGGGGTCACCGATACACTTTTAGTAAACTCCCAGCAAAAGACATTGCCTTAATTTCCTACCTGATGTGGGTTCCAGTCACTATCAAATATGATAACCGTGTCTGCAGACTGGAGATTAAGTCCTAAGCCTCCGGCACGAGTGCTGAGCAAGAAGACGAAGTATTCCGATCCTGGCTCATTGAAAGTCTTCAGTAACATACCACGGTCTTCTGCTTTTGTGGTTCCTGCGAAAAAAGAAATAAAAAAAGGTCACAATTTGTATGCAACTACACTTCCTTATCACTTGTCAGAAAGGTCATGTTCTTTGGAGATATAATGGAGCTTATGAAACATTATAGAGCACATATATTGTATTGTGAAATCCTTTGCAACAAAGATTGTAGCACTCATTTTTCTAGGACAATTTAAAAAAAAAAAAAAAAAAAGAGCAAATAGCCGATTGGTTGCAGCATGGTTTAATGCTTCTTTTTCGCTCCAATATGGTTTGGTTTATCCTAGCAGTCTACATACCGTCTAATCTGAGGTATTTAAAGCCACGGTAAGCAAAGTAATCCTCCATGATTGTCATGAGTGTGGTCATCTGACAGAAGAGCAGGACCTTGTGGTTGGTGGCTCTTAACTTGGGGAGAATCCGGTCAAGAAGCTCAAACTTTCCAGAGGCCCGGTAGAGGTCCTGCCTGTGATAGACAAGTGTTAGCACAGGTGGAGCACATACCACTATCAGCCAATCGTCACGCAGAGCCTCATACCAATAGAAGTATTCCTATCATTTATGGTCAATAGAAGCTGAGGGGAAATACTCACCCCTGCACAATGCCTCCTGTGAAACCCAAGTGCTCAGAGAAGGATTCCTGTAAAAACGATAAATCAGGATAAGAGTCTTCTACAGGAGCAAAATACACAGATTGTATTTTTCGCCTTCACATTGAGGATACACTGGTCACCTATATACACAGCGGTCATCAACATAGCCACGAAATTCACTAGGGAATATTGTCATCACTGTGGCACAATCTAACTAGGTCCCAGTGAGGTCCTAAGTTCAGTGAATGGGGTAGGGAATTAAGACTAAGCTCCAAAGGGGCAGGGACTGACGTGAGTAAGTTCTCTGTACAGCGCTGCGGAATTAGTGGCGCTATATAAATACATGGTGATGATGGATATGCTTAATTCTAAATAGGACCACTAAAGATCTAACCTTACACCAGCTCAGACCCCAGGAAAGCCCCAGGTGTGTATTTCAGCTCACCTCTATGTGCTGGAACATGTATGGGTGGTTGCAGATCTTCCTTAGCTGCATGATGGTGTTCATGAGAGTCTTTGTGCCACCTTTACCCTACGGGAGGAGAAGTGTTACATATTCCATTACCAGCACAGTTCAACGAGCAGCTTTGAAAGGAGTGAATGGTAGGGAAAAAGTGTCAAAGCAGGATAGGCTTGCCTTTTTATCCTTCTCCGAACCATCGGTAAGGAGAACGCCCTTGGCTTGCATGTGTCTATACAAGACCCTCTGTAGCGCGGACATGTCGCATTTAATCACATATTCCACCTAAAGAAATAGAAACAGTATTAGTCTCCCAAAGCTGAAGTACCGCCACAACTCTGATAACACCCAACATGTCCACAACACAAAACTTTCAAGCGATAGATGAGTAAAGACATGGGGACAACAAGAGTTCTGCTCACAGACAGGCTACGTATGCACCGATTTAAGTTTTGAAGAATATCTGATGCTTTTATCTCTTCTGTTTACAATCATACCTTCAAATCGACACAAAGCCACCAGGGTACCATAGAGAATGGATACGGAGATACATTAAGAAACTCAAACTGAAGACGTTTTTGTTAAACAGGATGGCAGCACGGTGGCTTCGTGGTTAGCACTTATGACCCCAGTGCTGTGAGGCAGGAGTTCAATTCCCGACCATGGCCTTATCTGTGAGGAGTTTGTATGTTCTCTCTGTGTTTGCGTGGGTTTCCACCGGGTGCTCCGGTTTCCTCCCACACTCCAAAAACATACTGGTAGGTTACTTGGCTGCTATCAAAATTGACCCTAGTCAATGTGTGTGTGTGTGAATTTAGACTGTAAGCTCCAATGGGGCAGGGACTGATATGGGCGAGTTCTCTGTACGGTGCTGCGGATTCAGTGGTGCTATATAAATAAATGGTGATGATGAGGATGATTGACCTATTTTAAGGACAATGGTCAGGAGCTTGTCCAAGACAAACATCTATGTAGACAATGGTGAAGATATGAGACTAGACAGCCGGCCACCAGACAGCACTTTATGTATGGGAGCTGCAGTGTATAGTTCAGAGTGGCCTCCTGGTAGCTTGCACTTAAACCATGTGTGTCTGACTGACGACCACCACATCTTGGCTGCTGTATCATAAATATGAGGTGCACAGGAAATGGGGTATACAAATATTTAACAAACATGTTAAATGTAATTAAAATTAAGCTAGATTAAAAAAAAAAAAAAAAAAAAGTTCACAATTTAGATTTTTTTTTCAGCACACAAACCATATTTTAAACTTTTCGCTTTATTTTGTGTAACGCGACTACATAATGTACACTCAAAAACAATTTTACTACCCTTCCATAAAGGCGTTACAGAATTAAATATTTAATAGAATGTCACTTTTTGGCTATGTCCGGTGACCTCTCTAAAATAATTTTATTAGTGCCTGATAATCCTCTCAACACAACATCTTGGGGCATGGTCTAGTGTCGTACCCAAAGTCACTGGGGCTTTATGTCAAATATGGTTGGTGCGACAAGGACAGCAGGTAAAGGAAACCAAAAACGACATCACTGTAGTAAGCATAATTATATAAATAGATGATTACACGACGTTATGTAGGGTTAGAGGTTACTTCCTTTATTTGGCAGATATTGCGTATAAAGTAGATTTAAGAAATAAAAATAATGAAATCACCTTCTCTGGTAGCTGAGCCTCCACTTCCTTCTTAAGCCTCCGAAGCAAAAATGGGCGAAGGACTTTGTGGAGACGTCGAATAATTAGGATAGTTTCTTCCTCGTTCAAATCCACCTGGAAGACAAAGATGCTGACAATCATGGGCAACACGGTGGCTAAGTGGTTATCACTGGAGTCATGAGTTCTATTCCCGACCATGGCCTTATCTGTGTGGAGTTTGTATGTTCTCCCTGTGTGTGTGTGTGTGGGTTTCCTTCCACACTCCAAAAACATACTGGTAGGTTAATTTGCTGCTATTAAATTGACCTTAGTCTGTGTGTCTGTTTGCATGGAACATGGCTAATGAAGGCTTTATAAAACAAGATTTTTATACTCCATCTGGGAACACGGCAACCTTGGGGTATCGAGCCTCAGAGTTAGGAACTTTATTTGAAACATACATATTATTCTGAAGACTCTCCTCCCCCTCTATATATTCCCTCCTGTAGGGAACTTAATTAGTATTAGTTATTAACTAACCAAGTCCCACAGCACAGAAGAGAAACAGAACCGGAAAGATATATTTAGTTTGTGGAATTTTAAAAACGACATAATTACTGCAAACATGCGGATCATCCCACACAATCTCTACTGGTGGGAACACAGTGCAAAGCAACTTCTGTACAAAACTAACCCTAACTGTGTTAGTGCATATTACACTGCCTCCAAGGTAGAGACAGTTTTACCCAAGACCCTCCCTTATGCGTAACAGAATTGATGACCATCTGAGAACCAATATGGAGACTCTTGTCTACTGGCAAGAATACCCTCTGGTGTCACACAGCAGCCCTGGAAGAATTATTCACTTGGTGGGTATCGGCTTGTATTTCTGGTAGATAATCCTACCCATGGGACTCTAGGGTTTTGGACTGTGTCCTTGATTAACAGGTCAATCAGGAACGAAACAAATGTCATTGCCTTTTATCTCAGATCGCTATGATCTTTGCAAATACCCTTGGCACTGTAGCCAGGCCAAAAGGTGAAGCATGAAATTGATGACTGGACTGTGAATCTGAGACGCTGACCTGAGGAGTTAGAGGCTGGTCGCTTAGTAGCCAATTTCCCTCCACGCCGGGTGACGGTATTGCTTCTGGAATTGGGACTCTAAGCTTTTTCCAAGAAGCAAAAAAGACAACAATCTATAAACTTGTAGACTTGGAAGCATTAACAGGGCAGAAAGCTCTGTGGGCTGATTAATAAGTTTATCCGGTTCAGAGTCAAACAGGACATTGCTTGCAAAGGGTAGGTATTCAAGAGTCCTCTTACACGGTCAGCTTCCCAGGCCCCAAGCCAGAGTGTACATCGCACTGCAACCCAATGGGTCAAACGTCCAACACCAATTATCCCGCATCAATAGCGGCATGGCTCAAATACTTTGATGCCGTCCAGATGTGGTCAACAATTCAGACTATAGCTTAACCGAATGCAATCCTTCAGAAAGCTATTTCGGTCACTTTTCCCATTGCCTTATTAACTCAAGCTGATGCCAAGATGGATCAAAGAGACCCTTCCCTGGAGCAAAGTATATCAATTTTAAAATGGCTTCGCATTTCCTGTAGCTCCTCATATTACAGAGCTGTAAGAGCCTTCCACAAAGCTACCACCAAGTCATCTACATTGCAGTCTAAATGAACCCACATCTTAACCCAGGGATCCTAAAATTCCGAATCCTCAACCACTTTCTCCCGAGAGGAAAACTCAGAACCTGACTCCTCCCAGGACTGAACAACTGAACTCTGGCACTTACAGGCTTAGTTATCCTTCAGAGAAGTATTAGAATCAGAGTTTTTGCCTTTTCTGTGTGGGATAGTCCATTTAGCAAAGGACTCTAAAATCCTCTCTACGGAGGAGGAAACTTGCACCAGGCCCTGCACAGATTCTGCCAGACTGTGCCCAAGCTGGCTCTTCCTGTGCTGTTGCTACGAGGCCTGAAGCCTCCCTGAAAAAGCAACCTCCAAAGGGGAGCATCATTTCCTGAGGTTCTGGCAGGGGAAAGAGGAATAATCTTGCTCACCTCCTTGGGCTGTGCAAGGTCTGCAATAGGCCCAGCTGGTCTCTGCCACCTCAGCTGCATCACCCCCCCCCATCCAGGCATGTGCAGTGTATGGTCCTCAGCCTCACACAAATCACAGCTGGCATCCGTCACTGTCCGTCCACTAGGCAGTTTGGCCAGACATTTTCAGCAAACACACAAAACATGACTCCCTCTCGCCACACAACTGACATGACCGAAAAGTATGAAATAGAGGAACCGGTGTAATGCACAAATAAGAGAGTGTAACTACAAATACAGACAAGTCCTTTGCTAAACTAGGTGAATATCCCCACTCAAAAGAGGCAAAAACTCTCATTCTAATACTCCCCTGCAGGGTATATAGTAGAGGAGGTCTGTGTAAGAGAGCAAGCCTATGACTGCAGTCTGTCAATTCTGGCATGCTTTCCTCTGTAGAAAAGCCCCCCCAAAGAGGTGGTGCTGGCTGTGGGGGATAGACCCCTCCCACTAGGCCCGGTACAGACATGACCACTGTTCAGGAAGAACGGTCTCTCTCCTAGTGTGGATTTGCTAGACTAGCAGTCCCCACCTGACCTACCACCAGAGGTCTTGCACCATGAAGATGTCCCTGCAGGACTGTTACAGTGATTGACTGCTGCCAACATCTCAGCAGCCAGGAGAGCATTTCAATAAAGTTATTAAATTCAAGCAGCCAGAAGCATCACTGGTGCAGAAAGCCCCCTATTGTTTGGGGCACTTTGTTTAAACTGAAGTTCCCTGAGAAGGAGATATAGAGGGAGGAGTCTTCAGAATTTGTGCAGATATCAAGTGCATAGCTTCTGGATGAGGCTCTATAAGCCCAAGGTTACAGGGTCCCCCAGGTGAATGAAAGAGAGAAAGACTTTGTGATAACAAAAACCCATACAGAAATTCTCCTAAAACAACTCCAATTATTCGATGACAAATTGGCATACTGTTGACACACAAAACTTTCACCAGATCATCTGTTCAATTAAACAGACTGAGCCCAGAAATACAGGTCCACTAGACCTTGGATGACAGTAGTTGCTGGTTATAATCCAGGATACACAATCACTGGACTCTCCCACCTACTGCTTCTTGGCCTTGGTGCTGTTATAGTAAAACATTGGCGCCAGGTTCTACAGTTGCGCTTAGCGCTGTTCAAAATAAGTCATATTTATGGTGAGCACAGCTATCGATGAAAAGGAGGGAGAGATGGTAATTGTACCAGTTGCCTATACATAGAGGATGCAGCCATTCTGAGGGCTTAACCAATATTCAGCCTTCCACTAAGAACTAGTGACAGAGGCACGATCTCAATTTTTATTCAGCTCACAAAATTGCTGTCTCCTCTCAAGTAGGCAATTGTTACTTAGCAACTCAACAAATCATCTTCAGAGTTTACAGAAACAGGGACCAGACTGTCAGATTCTGAACACTAGGCATCTTCTCCTCAAATAGTCGTCAACTGTCCCATTGTTGACAAGACTAGGATATGCCATCATTACCGCCAAGATTATCTTGGATAGTTTATAAAAGTGACGTAATGTTTGGCAAAATGACTTTGTGCCATCAATAGTGTAATAGACATTTTCTACCACAACATTCAGCTGTAGCATCAGTAACCCTTGCTTGACCCACCATATAGTAAAAACGAATTCCTTAATAGCTCTCTATCCCATGGACTTCAGTGAATAGGACGGTTCCTAGAAGACCCATACCTTCTCTCCAGTCATAGCAAAAGGAGCATTGAACCACTGCTCAAAGGTGCTGCAGCTCTTGAAGATGGTTGGAAGCAGGAAGTTTAGAAGGGCCCACAGCTCAGGCAGCTTGTTCTGCAGTGGAGTCCCGGTGAGAAGCAGGCGTCGTGGGGCAACATAGTGAGTGTTTAGGACCTGTGTAAGCTTACAGTGATGGTTCTTCATGCGGTGACCTTCATCCATAATCATATATTTCCAACGGAGCTAGAGAGGAGGAAAAGGAAGCCAAGTAATGAGCACCATATAAGTGACTGCCGCTAAATTGATAACTGTTTCATAACATGAATCAACCATTTGTCACGAACACATCAGCCTGTCCCAGATACAGCAATCTGAACAGCTGGTCATGACTGGTGTTACTTTAGTTAATTAACAATAAATACACATTTTCTGCCACCACAAAGAATTTATTATGGTGCCCTTACGTTCACCAGAACCACTTGTTAATGTTTCACACTTAAAATCACATAGCCATGTAGCTCGAGTCTCCCTGGGCTTCGTAAATTCACAAAGAATCATGGAGAATTTGCTAGATTAGAATATGTTTAATCTGAAAAATATTTCCAAGGCTTTAAATTTACAAAAAGGTAATAAACAGAAATACAATAAATTGCACAACTGAGTTTCAGAAAATAAAAACCAAGTTTCCCTACTTACAAGTTCAGGAATTGGCATGTGAGGAGTACACATTGAGAAGAATGGCACATTTCAGTCGTGATAGACCCCCTCAAAGAAATGATACTGATACAAGGGATTTTTAAACCATTTCTTGTTGGCTCTTCACACCCCACCTTAGTTATTTTATTTCCACCTAAGTTAAATGGATGCCCAAAATGACACAGGGCTTTCGCAGTAAATTATGTATGTCCTGAGACCTGGCATTTTCACAGAACCCGAGTTCTCACCTCTGTTCGTTTGGCCTGGCTAAGTCTAACTCCTCTGCATACACAAACTACTCAGAGATCTTATCTGTCTCTGGGTCTGGCTACTTTCACAAGACCATTGACACTTGACTAGGTCAGACTCCAGTCAGTTAACAAAATACACTTTGAAAGGTTACCCAAAATATTCAGAGTGTGATACATAAATTCAACAGAAAACAACAGTCAGTCATTAGATATACTACATTTCGTCACACATTACCTTGGCAAGTATGTGCTTGTCCTTGATGATATATTCATATGTAGTGAGGAGGACATTAAACTTTCCACTACGGAGCTGAGGAACAAACGCACGACGAGCAGCAGGAGAACCCTAGAAAAGAAAAATGTTAATTTGGGCTGCAAAAAATGTGAAAAAAAAATCAACAGCACAAAATACAGACATAAGCAGATCTACCCCACAACTACAGACTAGATCTAACTCTACATTATAATTAAGCTCTCATTTACCTTGTACGAGACCTTCACCACCGTTGGCCCCCACTTGTCAAACTCGTAAACCCAGTTGGACAGTGTCCTGGAAAGGCAAACACTTGGTTAGGACATGATTTATAATATTTTGCGTATATAATTTGCCTTTGCATGTCTTCCAGAAATGGGAAAATGCCAGGTTTGACAATTGGCCTGTAGCCACTATTGCATGAAGATATTTGGAAACAAAATGCAGATCCAATAGGGAAAGGAGGAAGATCTTCTCCTTGCGGAACACCACCTACTTATTGAGGAATGGAGAAAGCTTCTAGAATGACACCTACGCTGCACCGAAGACAGAAGCAAAGGTTTGTCAAGGTAGAGGTTACTTACGACAGCGGCACAATAATGAGGAAGGGTCCGTTAATGCGCTTGTGTTCCATGAGGTATGTAATCAGAGCAATAGTTTGAATAGTCTTCCCCAGACCCATTTCATCAGCAAGGATTCCATTCAGGTTATTGTTGTACAGAGAGACCAGCCACTCCAAGCCCTTTACCTGAGGGCCAGAAAGATGTCACGTGTGAGATATGTCGGACAGTGCAGGCAGTGCCATTTACATCTACAACAATTTGCAGTACAAGTACCGGTCTCTGTAACTTTGGATTAACCATGCTGCCAGGTGATCACTCCATTTTATAAATCCCCCTTTATGAGCGCGTATAACACAAGTGCCTTACACTGTATGTCTCCCCAATGTCCTCACCTGGTACTGTTTGAGGATACCATTCACCAACAGGGTGGATTGTTTATCTATTCTCTCAGTTACAGCATGTGCCACGGCATAGTAAGACCGCAGGCCAGCTTCAGCAGCCTGCGATAGGCTGTACTCATCATCCACATCTTGCCTGGCGCTCCTGGGAACAGAAACAGTCACATTACCCAAAAATCCCACGTAGTGACTGTTGTACAGGTAGTAGGGTTATCCGAGAGATCTTCAATGTTTCAGAGTGTTTTTCATACTGGCTGAAAACAAGCAGCGCACAATATAAGCTTCTAGCTTCAGTCATGCCGGGATGGGATTAGGAGGGGGAAATGCCAAAGAGGACTAGTTGTCCAAAAGTGGACATGTGGTATAGCGTTCCCCGGAAGTACTCACTCTATAATCTCCCGAGCATAAACCTCTGAAACTTCATCGCTGTCTGGATCAGGAATCTTCTTTTCCTCTGCTGCAACAAGGGTGGTGAAAGAAGGCACTGCCTGATCCTCTGGCTCTTCCTGGGAGGAAGGTAAGGCATAGGACATAGCTGCATGGAAGCCTGCTGGTAGTGACTAAACATTCCGAAACAGCAAGAAGTAGAATCAAGTACGACAGTACAGCCATCATCTCGCTGCTTACATGACGTCACATGGACCAATAAGCAGGTCAGTGACAGGAATAAAAATCCCCATAAGACAAAAAAACAAAAACAAAAAACAAAAACAGCACTTGTAGCGCTGAAAGTTTAATCTGAAAACGTCCCTACGTTTGTAGAAATACTAAAACATGTGCATGTCAGAAAATAAAATTAGTAAAAGCCATGTGTAACGCTATATGCATTCTGCCTACATTTACATGGCAATGTTTTGTGACTGTCCCTACGAGTTCTATACTGTTAGCAATCTAAACCTACATGTACAGATTCCTATTCCCCTTGGATCTTTGTCAAGATAACAATTCTCACCTCATCCTCCTCCTCGGATCCACTCTCCTCACTGTCTGACCTGGGAGCGACTTCATATCTATAGTGGAGGAGAAATGAGGGATTATATAGAGCACTTTCATATCCAAGCAGACCACTGCGTAACTTCATAACTGCTAGGATAAGTCTCTCCCACCTGACTATCAAATACAGAACGTCTGGGATCTGCCCCATCTCAGTCCTGACAAGTACATTTAAGAACCAAATGCAACAAGTAGACCACACACACAAATTTCTTTTTCCAGACTAGAGCTGACCATATTGTGCTACATTACAACGAGTGGCTGGGTTAAATGGTCCACCCCAGTTGAATTTTTATGCACAATTTTCCTCCCTATAACTACAAGCCCTCAAGATGCAGCATGCCCAATCCATCAAGGGCTGCAAGGTTATTTCAACCCACTTGTGAATTGCTTCCAAGCTAGTGATTCAGTTAGATGGGCTGCATGTCTAGAACAATGGGAGTCTTAGAGAAGGGAAACTCAACATTCTAATAGTCCAGTATGGAAGACACTTGAGACCTAGGAACTGTAGGAGGAAACTGAGCAAGGATGTGGGAGGAGACAGACGGTACACAGGGGACGACTCATAGCCAAGTAAAATTAAATCAGTCTACATCAGGAAAGCCTCACCAGTACACGTTCCAGTGGTTAGTAAAACCATCTCTAGTCGTACGCGTTAAGGGGACCTGCCCTCAATGAGAGACCTAACCGATTGTACAGTTAGAAAACAAGGCTCCCATCTAAAACTCAAGGTCTGAGAAACCGGGAGCACATATTTCCACCTCCCACACCTTGGACATACCCAGGATTCATCTCCAGCCAGGTTTCCAACTGCCCGGCTTTCGGAGCATCGGTGCCAATTAAGATCTTTCCACTCTCCACATGGATAACTTTGACTGGAAGGTCACTCATCTGGCTGGTCTCATCCAGAGGCTGTGGAGGAAGATAAAGTGTTATACAAAACAGACAAATATCTCATAAAGACGCTTCCATATGTCACCCCACAGACTCCCTGTAGAACAGATATGCGCCATCTTGTGGTTGGTGGCACAATCTACACATCAGATAGCTACAACAGCCTTACACACCATCTCCTTTGAACCGATGGCTGGTAAAATTTCTCTTCTCCTCACCTCTCCATCTGGTCCCACTGCTGGCTGCTGTCCTTCTGTGTTCTCGAGCATCTGAAACAAATATCACAAAGAAAAAAGAAAACCCTTCATGAAAGGTTTCGGAACAGTTTTACGTCATGCCAAGACAATTCCCCTGTTCCATCATCTCACCTTTTTCTTTTTCCTTCTCTTCTTTTCTTTCAGTACCTGGGCCGCTTTGTGCTGCCTCACCAGCTCCGTCAGATTGGCTACGTACTCGTCTGTCTGCTGCAGGAGGTACGCCAAACGCTTGTCTTTCTTCTGGTCAATCAGCTTCCTGTAGCCCTCCTCATCCTCTGCCTGAAAGGACAGCAAACGTCAACTCAAAGCACTATACAATTCATATTGGTTTCAATGAAAGAAAAATTTACCCTACCAGGCAATAGGGGCTAAGCTGGTAGAAGATGGTGTGGACTCTTCTTCCAAGCACCCCTCCCCCCCTCCAGTAGAGGGAGATTAATTTATAGCCCAACATCTGTAACACTGTTTGGACCATCTTCAACAAGAGCCAAGCAGCTTTACAGCAAGCCAACCACCACCGCTAGCAAACAAGCGGTGGAGATGCGGCTGTACCAGAACGTACCATTAGTCTGCGCATTCTCTCTTTCTCAATCCTTTCATTCTCCTTTTTCTGCTCTCGCTCTGTGTTGGCATGGTACGTGGCCACAGCCTTTGTCAGCTTCTGGATCTTGCCTGTGACAGAGCGGTGGAATTCCTTGAAATCCTTGGCGTGTTGCAGAATGCTGTTCAGATATTCCTGCGGAGAAATTAGAGAAATGCGTGAGAGTCAGAAGAGAAATCCATTAAGACACTGTAGGCCCCTGGGGCTAGGGGTACTGTGAGGCCCCACATTTGTGAAGCAAATGGGGGGCCCAATTCGATAATACCGGGACCCTAAAGTAATATCGGATTGGGCATACATCGCTTGACAAATGTGTATTTTAATACACCTACTCAAAAAGTAAAAAAACACGTCCTCCCCTAGTCCTCGCAATGAATAACATGTCCTCTCCCCCACCTCAAAATGACACGTCCCCCAGCCCCAACGTATCACCACCGGAGGCTCCGCTCCTCCTCTTCAACCCCTGATAAGTAGACAAGACTGGAACCGATTGGGCGGAAGGGGGTATAAGGATGCTGCCTCAAACCCTATGGCGGTGTCTCAGTTCCCCACAGACAAGGTAAATAAAATATATTTGGTTGCTGGAAAATGCCAAGGAGGGGATGGGATTGGAGGAATATATATATATATATATATATATATATATATATATATATATATATATATATATATATATATATATATATCTATATCTCAATACTGCTTGAGTGACAATCTCGCCTAGATTTTACTCCTTTGTAATTAAAGCCAGAAAAAGTATGTACTAATTGGAATTCAAAGAAATGCTATATAAAAGTAACATTTAAAAGGTGATGGTGGTGTTGTTTCCACTCACTCATTAGTATTGATTTATATATATCACTCTCAACCCCATCTGATCCCATCCCCTTCTGCGCCCTTTGCCAACAACCAAATATTTTACTTTAAACAAGTAAAGAACCGCGCACAGTGGATTATAATCCTTAGCTGCTGCCATATACCTGAACATATTAAAAGGACAGTCCACATTATCCCATACTGCAAATCAACTGAATATTCCAGCGTTCACTATTACACCCCAATATCTATGGATTAATGTACCTTTATGTATGTGCAACAGTTTGTAGGAGTGCAATAGTTTCAAAACAAATGGTGGTTTATTAAGGTTAAAACAATGCTAACTGGTTTAAGCATTGTTTGAACCTTAATAAACCGCCATTATTGCACTCCTACAAATTGTTGCACATACATAAGGTACATTAATCCATAGATATTGGGGTTGCACTAAGAAGCGCTGGAATATATTTTACTTACCTACTTATTGTCTTCTTCCTCTCTGGCTCGTCGCTGCTGGCTCCAGCGGCACCTCTGTCTTCTTGCCCCGTCAGTGCGGGTATGGGGCGCTCTGCACCGTTTAGTGTGGTCAGGTCACAGTCTCACGTGACCTCCTCACTACGCAGTGCAGGGTGCCCCATACCGACCGACAGCGATCGCCGGCATTAAAATATAAACGCTGCCGCCAGATCTTTTTTAGAGGCCCACAGATGCCCGAGGCCCCTGGCCTATAGCCCAAAAAGCCCTGACTGCGCATGTGTGTGTATTTAGGGGACATGATTGATGCAGAAGTGTTCTATTGTCACAGGAGGTGAGGAGTTCACTGATCAAGTTTCTCACAGCTCCTCCTCACCTGGTGTTTTTGTCGTCTCTTGCGCTCCTGCTCAATCTTCTGCTGCTTCTCCAGCTTCTCAGTGATCCGAGCCTCGCGCAGGGACTGGCGTTTACTGCGTTTGTAAGCCTTGGAATTCAGAGCCGTTTCCAGAGCAGTGTCCCTCCTCATACAGACCACCACTTCCTGTCGGAGCTGGAGAGAACAATAAAAACCATGAACCACCATCACCGGAACAATCCAGAAACACCCCAGGTCACTACTACACTATTTTACCCTACATATACATTCTAAGCTTAAAGACCCACCTGTCTCTGAAAGTTTAAGAGTCGCAGAGCTTTTAATTCTATTGTAGCTTTGGTCCTAAGGTCACCAGCTAAAGATCCCGGGAGGTTCTCCAGCTCCTGAATTCTGTGTGAAATCCGTGCCTGGAGCCTGTAATAAAGAATGTGCGTATAGAGATTGTAAGCTTGCAGGGCCTTCTCATGTCTGTTTTACCCAGTTTGTTTATTAGTTTACTGTGCTTGTCCCCAATTGTAAAGCGCTACGGAATATGTTGGCGCTATATAAATAAATGATGATCGAGGGGAGCAATACATATATCCCTGGCTATATTTAGTGTTGCATCAAATGCCCAAATAATTTAAAAAAAAAAGGAAATCCTAATCCAGAATTTTTCCTTTTTAAACCTCGTTCTCTAGCTGATAAGACTTGCAAATTCTTGTTCAATTTATTCCTGATGCCATTTTGTTGGAAATAAAGAACTTACAAATGCAGATTTCAACCTAAGGATTCAAGTGAATTTAACTACCAATTCGGGCTTCTATAGAACAATGCCCCCCCCCCCCACCCCCCTCCTTTCCTCTTCAATTTATTTCCTCTAGATGTTAATGATGCATGGACAACACTCCTGGAGGTGTTCTCCCGTTACATTGTTATACATGAGGAGTGTGAGGCAACACCAATTGGCCAGAACGGGACTCACCGATATTCGCGTTCCTGTAGCACTTCCACTGGGTCCAAGCCCCGCGGTTTCTGGATAGGAGTGATACGGTTGGCCTTGGAATGATATTGTACCATAGGTGGGGGCTGGGCTGGCTGACCCGGTGACTGTGTCTGGGGTGGCATGACTGGAGAAGCTGCAGGAGGTACGGAAGGGGGTGCAGGTGAGGGGCGACCAGTTGGCTGCGGAGGAATCAACTTCTGAGGCGCTGTGGCTGGAGCCGTAGCGTTGGCCATGGGACCTACAACAAAAACGAAAGGATCTGAATAACCCATGCACAGTAATGGTTACTTTACTCGGAATGTTCAACATGAGGAAAGGACTACACGGATAACGCGTCCTGCTCCGGTCAGTTTCTGGGGATATTGGACAGACACGTTTGGCCTAAGAGTTTATACCTCATAGAAGGGGTCTCTGCTTTTTCTCCATTATGACAGATGTCCTCAACATTACTGTACAACAGCTAATAAATAGCCACATTGTCCATGTTACCAATTCGGTGAGTCCATGGCGATGTGCTTGTGGGTTAGCACTTCTGCCTCACAGCACTGGAGTCATGAGTTTGATTCTCAACCGTGGTCTTATCTGTGTGGAGTTTGTATGTTCTCCCCGTGTTTGTGTGGGTTTCCTCCGTGTGCCCTGTTTTCCTCCCACACTCCAAAAACATACTGGTGGGTTAATTGGCTGCTACTAAATTGCCCTTAAGACTCTCTCTCTCTCCGTATGTTAGGGGATTTAGATTGTAAGCTCCAATGGGGCAGGGACTGATGTGAGCGAGTTCTCTGTACAGCGCTGCGGAATTAGTGGTGCTATATAAATAAATAGATGAGCTAAAACGAGTCACCACAATGAAGCACGCTACAAGGCAAAACTCAAACAGAGAAGATTTGCATTGAGATCAGTCAGGAGTAATTATCCAAGCAACTTTAATATAAATTTACTACCCAGCAAGTTATGGCCAACTTACCTTCAGGCCATGGTTTAGGGGGTGCTCCCGGGGGATGGCCTGGCATTCCAGGAGGCACTCCTGAAGGTCCTGGGGGTGGCATGGCAGGCCCCACCATTCCTAAAATTATGAGGGAGACATTGGTTTATCAATTGCAGAAGGCAGTGCTTCCTCCCAGGCCAATACTAGCATTACAACCAGAGCTGTGTCATATTACAATGTACTCTTATTAAAATATACCAATACTAGTTATTAGGCATGGGATGGAGAAAAGGGGGTTTTAGTGTTTACTTTCGTCCCTGGGGGATATTACAGTTACAGTCCTGCAAAATGATAAAGTTAATGTTGCTAAAAATTCATAACTTATCAATGCAGGGAATATTTATATTTGAGAAAGTAAAGATATTATCTATGTAGACAAGACCTAACGTCAACGGGTCTCCCTGACCGTGCTGACAAAATATGTAATACTATATATGTACATGTCTGTTGATCGGACTTGAAAATGATTGTCAATATGTAACAGCTAATATGTTATATGTATCCGAAGTTCTTCAATAAAAATGTTTAAATATAAATATACCAATACATACACACACAGCACGTGGGTCTACAGAGAGGCGGGGGCAGGAGCACCATTATATAGACTAGGGGTCACCACTAGATAAGATGGTCAACAAGAGCCATGTGTGTTACCTATAAACTCACAGTTCCAACATAAAACAAATTCGGATTGTTATATGTGCGAGGTACAAAGTGATCCATTATGAGGAACTAGTACGGATAATGGAGCTACCAAACTGCATTCTCACCATGAGGTCTGTTATAGCCAGGTGGCACAGGTCCTGAGGCGGGCACTGGGCCAGTACCGGAAGCTGCAGTTGGAGGTAGTGTTGGCATCTGCTGCTGCATGCCTGGCATGGGCCTCTTGCCTTGCACAGCCATCTGTAAGTGATCTGGTAAAGGCTGACCCCTGGCCAACATTTTGTAAGCCATTATCTGTGCCCGTAACTGGTGCAGCTGATTCTGGTTAAAGGGGGTTGGGCTGCGGCTCGTCTGCTGCTGAGGGTCGGCGTTCTCCATGTTCACACCTCCCGACCCAGAGGGCAGAGGCGGCCCTGGGGGTGGGCCATTAGAGGGCACAGGGCTTTGTACATGTTCCGAGCTGCCCAAGGGTGAAGGGTAACCTGGCAGAAAGAAAAACAAAAACCCACCATCAAAAACCTTTCAACTACAGGAAAAAAAGCTCCAACTCCCACTGATGCACTGTGATTAGGTAAGGCCTCTATATATCTATCTATCCATCTATCTATCCATCAATCTATCCATCAATCTACCCATCAATCTACCCATCAATCTACCCATCAATCTACCCATCAATCTACCCATCAATCTACCCATCAATCTATATATGTACAATACCTTCCGCAGTGGTAATACCTTGCGAATGCTGGTCCATTGGACTCGGTGGGGGTCCCATTCCAGAGAGACCACCTGGCCTCATGCCCATGCCTTTCATCTGGTTGTAACGTGGGTCTTCTGGCATTGTCTTCTCATGCATGGATTCCATTGGCTGGAAAGAGGAAACAATAAGCAGATTTCATGGCACAGCAAAGCTATACGATTACAATGAAGACACCAGAACCAACTGTACAAACAATATAGGAAAGTGACACAAACAGGCTCCTTGTACCCAGACACTGACCTTGAGCATCTGGTGCATGCTTTCAGGAGGATATCCAGCAGGTACTTGAGGGGGAATAGGTGGCCCAGGGCTTGGTCCCATCATGCTGTGCGCTGATCCAGGGGACGGCCCAGGACTAGGGCCCAACATAGCACCAGGAGAAGGGCCTGGCCCGGGTGAAGGGACAGGCCTAGGGGTGCCCCCCATAGGTGGGTCTGGGGTGGACATTGCTTCCAGGAGACGGTTCAATCAATGTATCTGTGGTGGACAGAGGGGGGAAAAAAATAAAAAAAATCAATGATATGCAGTAGGTAATGCACACTACAACAGTATGTAGGCACTCAACATTCATTAATAGGAGAAGTTGCCCTAACTACACATATCGTCCTGTGTTATAATAACAGCAGACATATATGGTAAGCAGGATTCTAAACACATGAACACCGATGGCAACAGCACCACCACAGAAAGAGTTTTTACAGCAAAAAGTCCTTGCTAGGTCTACAAACGGATATTATAAAGTACTCCACACTACAGGAGTAATTTGTACACTAACCTTAAGCGTACCTTCTGCTTACACAGGCGACAGCCATAATGGAGGCAAAACCAATATTCAAACTGCCAAGTGACATCAATGAGGTTTGACGTGCCTCATGTCTCAGTGATTCATATTTTAGCTTACAGATGCCTTCTAAAACTAGCACAGAAGCCGCTATTGAACTGTGTTTCCAAGCGATGAACACACCATTTCCCTTAGCACATGATCTTGACCTCTACACAAGGCAGGCGATGATTAATCTGTCAGAAATCAGCAAGTTCCTGTAGAAACCAATGTGGTGAGCTGTGCAACCACATCAAGCCAGGGACCCACCACATAACCGCACCATCTGACCATTAACTTCTCCATTTATCTCCTGTCCAATAGAAGCCTCTCATGCGGCCAAGTGTATAGGACATGAAGTGGTTTGAAATACAGATCTAAAGAGAACTGTACTTGAACTGTATTATAGCACATTCAGGCTTGTTTACACAATCAGTTAAAGCTCATGAAGTCTAACAAGCTTCCCCCCCCCATGTGGTTTTCAAACGTTGCACCTTATCAATACAATTTACTGTACGGGCACTGCCTGGTCAGTAGACTGTGCGCCTTTTAAAATAGCAAGCATGGCATCAACTTTAGAAAGCAATAGTGGAAACAGATCCATAACAAGCCATTTGTAATTATATAATGTGTTTTTCTTGCATTAGCAGCTGAAGAGATCCGTAGTTATTTATATAGCGCCACTAATTCCGCAGCGCTGTACAGAGAACTCATTCACATCAGTCCCTGCCCCATTGGAGCTTACAGTCTAAATTCCCTAACACACATACTGGTAGGTTAATTGTCTGCTAACAAATTGACCCTAGTTGTGTTTTTGGAGTGTGGGAGGAAACCAACGCACACACGGGGAGAACATACAAACTCCTCACAGATAAGGCCATGGTCGGGAATCGAACTCATGGCCCCAGTGCTGTGAGGCAGAAGTGTTAACCACTAGGGCACTGTGCTGCCCATAACTAAAACCGACGGGTGTGAACGAGCCACCAGGAATTAAAACGCAGCATTTTATATTCTGCAACTTATTCAGAAAACATTTATGCATTTTGCAGAAGCGGACAAGGCGTGAAAAATATCACCCGTCATCTTGCTTCAAGGGTAGGATGGATAGCAGACATCCAACATGCTTGTTGTCTATATGGCATCTATTTATTTTGACACGCTTTTCCCAACTAAAAAGTCACTTATTCTTGAGGAACCCCAGGGTGCCTATTCAGAAGTTATAATTAGTTCTACAAGTGAGGCTTGCATGTTTTAGTGAGGAAGACAATGAAAGGGGTTGAGAACCAGCAACATAACACATTCAATCCACAGCCTCCTTTGTACCGCTGTGGGGCAAGTTGCAAAAAAGACAATGTATTGTATTGTAGTGTCTAGCGGGATCACGGACCAAAATAGCACTTATTTATGGGGCCGTCAATAAGTACACCTGACAGATAGGCAGTAAAACTACTCAGTAGGCAAATACAATCTAGTTATTCTAGCTATAAGCAAACTACCAAGATATTCTAGTGTTCTACTTAATCTCGGACACAAGGTAAAGTCTGGACATGAATGAAGAGTTACTAGAAAGCGTTCACATTCGAGATTGGACAAAAAAACAAAACTAATTGAGAGCGCGCTGGTGTAGGTTTGCTTTTGTTAATAAAAAATTCAATAAAAATGAAACGCATAAAAGTTAGATACGCTTCACGTGGCAGACAAACCTCCAAAAAGGGCTTAATCAGTTCAATATTCACACGAACACCAAATGATCTTTATAGGTTTTCAGACCTTTAGATATATCCGTTCACAAAAAAATACACGCTACACAGACTTCCAGATGATTCTGAGAAGAGTTGGTATCAATTGTCTTCAATTGATACCACGGCAACACGGTGGCTTAGTGGTTAGCACTTCTGCCTCACAGCACTGAGGTCATGAGTTCAATTCCCAACCATGGCTTTATCTGTGTGGAGTTTGCATGTTCTCCCCGTGTTTGCTGGGTTTCCTCCGGGTGCTCCGGTTTACTCCCACACTCAAAAAAAAACAAAAAACAAAAACATACTGGTAGGTTAATTGGCTGCTATCAAAAATTGACCCTAGTCTCTCTCTGCGTGTGTGTTAGGGAATTTAGACTGTAAGCTTCAACGGGGCAGGGACTGATGTGAATGAGTTCTCTGTACAGCGCTGCGGAATCAGTGGCGCTATATAAATAAATGTTGATGATGATGATTAGAATGATGGTAATTGAGAAAGGAAATCCACGAACATATACAGCAATCAATGTAACCCTTCTTAGGTGATAAACAAAGTTCGCCATAGCTTATATCGGGTTGGGTATGATTTTACGATGAAAAAACTCAGACACTGGTATTGGCGACTTGAGTAATCTGAAGACGACATGTCCGATAAAAATGTAATTGCGACAGTTTTAAAAAATTAAGTTTGGTAACCACGACTATGCAACATGCCTTTGCTAGTAAGTGACGTCATTTGAAAACGCAACGCTATAACGCTATTATGACTAATGTTAAGGGGGTATAGAACAAAGCACCGCCTGTTCAATTTTTTTTCTCTTAAAGACTTCTACATTGTACAGCCACCACTTCGTTTTATACCCCCTTAATAGTAGTCATAGTAGCGTTGTATGTATGTATATGTGTATGTGTGTATAATATATATATATATATATATATATATATATATATATATATATATATATATATATATATATATATATATATTTATATATTTATTTTTTTATTATTTTTTTTGGTTATGATTCTTCAATTTAACCATACCAGTGTCGGAGTTTATTTCATCGTGATGGCGAGTACCACCGCTTATATCAATACCAAAGAATGGTCACTGAATAAACTGAAGACTGGAACTCCTGAGGGCACGCCAATTCCAATTAGATGTTTGATAATAAAATACAATCCGAACTGAAAGCTGCTCAACAGATCTGCACCCAAGGGCGCCACCGACGCGTTTCTCCACCTATCTGGGGCAGTATCATTAGAGATCTCCATCAATGCAACAGATGTATTTTTAAGCAGTGGTGGAAAAAAAATAAAAAAGTATTCAGAGAATTTGTAGCCAGTTTTAGTCGCAACATGCATTGGCTCCCAGTTCACCGGCTCTGACGCAGAATTCATGAGAATGTTTACTATCAGTTCACTAGGATATCACCCAGACACTTTATAACCAACATCCACAGTGCACGCTTTCTCAGGAATATTCTCTAGTTACCCACCCAGAGACTAGATTACGCCAGCTCCGTACCGTAGAGAGGAGTAGTAACATTACTTATGGCCAATGTGCATATCCTTGAAAGGTTTGGGATGCATATGATCTGGAAATGTGGTCCCAGACTGGGACATGCTTACGGAGCAGTGATGGGCTACTGAGAAGGTAGCTCATCCCTCCAGAAGCGCACACACACAGACTCATAACTCATTTATTTGACCGACTGTTAAGCCAAGCAAGTTTCAGAATGAGCAATCAGTCCTATTCAGGAAACAGAGGATTATGGGAATTACTCCCAGTCATCATAACGGCTTGTTGTAGACGGAGGTTTCTCTTACCTGTGGTAGCACTAACCCAACTAGCTAAAAAGAGGGACGCCGTATACATGACATGCGGCTGAAGTACTGTTTTAAGACCCCCACAGCTATGCTCCATTAATAGATCCTCCTTAAAGTGGACTGGTAACCTACATACATTGTAAGCAGACATTTTGTGAGCTGAAGAAATACTAACGTGAATGCAGCCTATCAAATCGCTAGAAACCAGTGACATCACCAAGATGCTTCATGTCTAACATTCACTGACTAGACACAGGCTCCTAATTGATGGGGTTGTATGTTCATGGTTCAACAAACAAAATGGCAGTCTCCACTGTGTGTAAGTGACAAAGTCTCTTTAATGTAATTAAAGGGAGGAAAAGTAAAGAGATTCAAAATAAACGATGGCGCAACCCCAGCCGTGTTGGTAAGGGAATGGAATCGGCAGGTTGTATTCAGACGCTGTTGCAGAATAACTAGGGAGCAACATTTTATAGGGGCTCAGATCCGCAGCCATCTGCCCTCCAACAGCAAGGCTAGTGGGGGTGGTTTCCTGCAGCTCGTTTTTTAATAGCATTTGGGAGATTTGATTAAAAAAAGAAGAAGCTGATTAATGTCTTGCAACGGGAAAAATATTTGTGCTTTGATGTCTTGCTTTTGTTAATTAGAGGGCCGGGGCATGCACCATAGAAAATAAATTAAATTAGCAAGGTAGAGAAAGATAACGCACAATCTGTTCTAGAACGAGCTGCTGTTCCCCATATGGAAAAAAAAAAAAAAAGAAAGAGAGGCAACAAGGGAGAAAAGACATAAGAGCAGCTTCAAAGGCAAAATGCATTAATTATTGATGTTTTTATCGATGCCCTGGCAGACGCACAGCGGAGAGCAGCGGATCTGCAAAGAAGGGAAAGCTCAGACATTTAACATCATCTTCCTGACTGCTTAACACTTCCTGGAATAAGACTAGACCCCGGTGTCTCGGACACATAGCCTAAGACGTGCTGTTCACAGACGTGACTCTTGGCCATTATATTTCAGATGCTTCGGAACCAAGAAAATCTTAAGTCAGTTAAAGCCTTTCAAGCTTTTGACACAGATCGCTTTTCTTTTTAGTATAGGACATAAAGTAGGTTTAGGAATCAATCCTGCAACCCACTGTTACATCTTTAATAATAGATGTTCTTCTACAGACTACATGGACAGCCATTTTGAATGCTGAAGTAATATTCATCTAAACAAATCACTAGGAACCAGTGGAGCGCATCATATCTCACCGATGTCACTAGTTCCTAGTGAATTAATAGGCTCCGTTCCGATGATTATTTGTCCCACCCACAAGATGGCAGACGCCGCAACGTGTGGGGGCGAAAGGTTCACCTCGACGATCGAGGGGGACAATTTGAAGAGCACCTGTCACCCACACGCAACTACGCATTAATCATCCATCACAGGACGACAAGGAGACAAATTGTGCGCAGGGCGCCCCGCGTTTGGCGCCGAAACCCCTGCTAGATGGAAGCAGGCTCCATGACGGTTATTGGACGAAGCCCTCATACACTGTAGGTGTACACCGTCCAAGGATACTCTCCTAACTCCTGCTGAGGCAGCTTTCATTATGCAGAAAGGCGAGAGGACATCTGAACTGAATTTCAGGTTCGGGTGGAATAGGTTTTGAAGGTGACATACTGGCTTAACTATGTAAATCACCACTAATAGGGAGTGGCTCTTCCTATTACTTTCAGTACCGGAGACTGGATCCCATAGCCAGAGACAGGGAGAATGTGCGTCATTTCTTACAATGCAGGGCTGGGTTCTACAAGGCAAATGCCACCTCAATACCCAGCTTGTGATACAATCAAAGGTGAAGCACAGCCAGGACATCACAGATGATATACATGCCACTAGACAATATTTCCAACATCACCCAGCACACCAGATTTTTGCTTTCTGTCCAATCAAACCCAATTAGATGTTGTCCATTCAACAATCATTTTTTCCTGCTGTTGCAAAGACAATGGGGGAAATTAATTTCAGTCATTTCTACAACAGTTCAGAATACAAGAGCAAACCATCTGATCAGTCGCTAGGGTCTACACTGCCTTTTCTCCTTTGAAATCATTTTCATAACGTTCCCCTGTGTGGCACAATCAGTAGTTTTAAACAAGATGAATGGGTTAGCATGAAGACAGCCATAACGGTGACTGAAGTCAAGACTCATTTTCTGGTGCAATATGCAGAGGCGTCAACTTGACCCAATTAATCTAGAAGATGTGTCTGCTCCTAAACTCAGCGCTGACTGACTGAACTGACCTGCCTAGGAATGAATTGAACCAATGTGAACTCAGTCAGAAAGTCAATGCTAAGCTCAGAGGCAGACGAATATATCCTGGATGAAATGGGTCCGTTTGACATCTCGCTCCTCCCTCAACAGGTGCATTTTGAGCAGACACTATTGCTTTTCCTAAACTCACATCTTAACATTAAACACTTTCTGTAATGTATAGCCAACTAGATCACAAACGAACAGCGCTCCAGGTCGTACAAGTACATGGAGACTAGGTTGCCGTTTTGGCCCAGTCAGCCACTGCTTAGACAGAAATGTGACAAAGTTACCTGTATCATCCAAGCCAGAGGTCCAAGATTCACATTACACAGGGAACTTTGTATATTACCAAAACAGGCATCTACATTTTTCGGTGGAACAAGTTACATGAGCCACATTTTGGTCTTACACAGAAAATGAGTAGCCCCTATATATAGCCAATTGGTGTGGACCTACAGACCCACACAACAGCAGCTCGTCACCATTTCCTGTGAAAAATACCAAGTGGGTCATTATTTGCACCTTTTTTAATTCCTGGGCATTGCAGATAGACTATTTCATATTTCTTCCTGTAAGCTTATTTATTGCTGCCTAAGCAACGAGATCTGCTAGTGATAACCAGGACAATATATACTGCAGGAGTGTCCCAATTTACAAAGTTCAGCTTACACCAACTTATGTAAGTCTATCTGCACAGCAAGAGTTTCTGATCAATAATCTGCTCCTCTAATATCTACTGGCTGCTGCAAAACCTTTAATAAAAGATAAATTCCCAGGGATGTGAAATTTTTACAATAAAGGCACAGGTCATTTCCTACCAAACAATGTCTCAAGTCATCTACCTAATATTTTGATGAAGAAACTTTAGACATTTTACCAATATCACTGTAAGAAGTAAATTGAGTCTTACAAAAGAAACACAAAACAAACAGAGTTACTTCAATAGAAGCTGCTAAAGGAAATCAATGTGCAGCAGAGCTTTCTACTGATCATCACAAAGCATATATCATATGGCAAACATTAAATGTGTTTGGTTATAAACTCCATGCAAACTTTGCCAACCAGATAAGGGTAGTGTGCTAGGAATGATAGTAGGGGAACCAAATCACATATCTTGACAACATACAGTTCAATATGACTGGGTCTGTGTAATCCTAGTCTTACTGGAAAATGTAATATAAGCCAGACCACTGCAGAGACTTTCAATACAAAGACAGAAAAATCATAAAAAGCACCATCTTCTATAAAACATGGATAGGCTAATGATATAGGCACTGAGAGGGTGCTTCAGCATGTGAAACTACCAAGGGCACACATGTCAATATTCAATAGAGATGTCCGACAAGGAACATCGCTGCGTCTCCATCAACAAATGTGAGGAAGTTTTTCTCCCACCACACTGAAAATGACACAATCAGATCCTAAATAAGTCAGTTCATAAAATGGTGCGAAAACCAGTCGACATATCATAAAGCACTTGTACATTTTAGTTAATCCTCAGTCCCCACTAAAAGATTCACCATTAATAACCAGGCTTATCAGGTCACTAAACCTGTGCACTTACTGTACACACACATGGGGCAGGTAAGGACAAACCTGCACAGTAACACATTAGGCAGGTGGAGGAATTGTGCCTGGTGAACCTAGAGACTTGTTGATAAGTGTGAATGCCCATCAACACGCCACACACACTGCCCACCACCCTGCACCCATCAACACACCACACACACTGCCCACCACCCTGCGCCCATCAACACCACACACTGCCCACCACCCTGCGCCCATCAACACCACACACTGCCCACCACCCTGCGCCCATCAACCCGTCTTCAGAAACACGCCAACATTTCTGGTCCAGTGTCTAGCAATACACTGTAAATTTTAGCCATGTGCCAAGCAAGACATCACAGCAGATTTTCAGTATGTAACCCACAAACACATTATAGGTTCTTATCTTGTGACACCAGTAACACCACAGGTACCCCCTTGAACGTATACACTGCATATTTTACTATCCTGTACACCTCAAGCACACAGATTCTTTCCCTGTATCCCATAAGAAGCTGCAGATGTTTGTCCTAGGTCTACAATCACACTGCAGAATCTGTCTCTGTAAGAGACTCTACAGAAAGCAGCCCCCCAAAAGCTACAGAAAGCAGCCCCCCCACGTGCTGTACCCCAGAAAAACTGCCTATAGCAGCAGGGCCGTAACTAGGGCTGTGCGACAGGGGCGACCGCTGAAGGGGGGCGCAATTTAGGAATATTTTAGGTTAATTTGGTTAAAATTGAGTTCTAGGGGGGCGGCATTTGTCTTTCTCGCCCAGGGCACTAGAATTTTAAGCTACGGCTCTGTATAGCAGTGCCTTGGGCTATGTTCCTATAAGAGCTTTAGATTCACCAAACTGGGGTTGCTTTCTTTTTGTACTGTTGATGCCCCCCCAAACATAACACCCTATCAACCCATCCTCCCACAAGACACATTTATACCCTGGACCTGTCTGACAGAGTCTCCCCCATCTCAGGCTATGGCCAGTCTCCCCCATCTCAGGCTATGGCCAGTCTCCCTGCCTCATGCTAGCTCTCAGGCTGACCCTCCAGCTCTGGATGCGGGATCCCACCTGCCCCACTCTGCCACCTGCCCGTCCCCAAGCTACAGAGGACCCCTCACACCACACAGATTGCCCCCCCTCCAATCACTGCCCCCTGAACCCCAATACCTCCAGCTCCTCGCTGCTATCAGGCCCCTTTGTCCCTTCTGCGCCTCCCACGATCCGCCCACTTCATTCAATGCCTGCCCAGTCTCCCCTCCACCCCCCCGGGGCACAGACAGGACGCACAGCGGGTGTACTCCCCCTGCTACCCCCCGGTCATTACCTGAGGACCGGTCTCCGCGCCTCCTGTGGACGCTTCCCGGGTACTGAGACAACCACTGGTCCTTTCCGCCGCCACCTCCGCTCAACTAGCCCGTCCACCCCTCCCCCTCCTCCTTATATACTCCCGACGCGGCTTCTGCTTTGTTACGTCATCACGTCGCCGCGTTCCAGTTCCATGGAGAAGAATGGGCAATGGGGCTGGAACGGAGAAATGGTTGCCTTGGAGACTGCGCAGGGGGAGCGGCCATATTTAATGAGGGCAAATTAAACTTTTTTTTTTCATTTTGCAGCTTACAATAATAACCCCAATGTATTCATGATCTAATGACTAATGCTTTAGCTTCTTTACTTGGTTGATGTGGGATTACATCAATATTGTAACTAGGTCAATCGAATGAGAGTGAGGAAGGGGTGATTAACAAATATTTGTTATTAAATCGGTGAATTTAAGAGCCAAAGCAGACTTAGGAAACTCGTGAGTCTCCAGTTAATGCACTACAGGTCACAGCTTAGCCTGCCAACCAAGGGCTATACATATAGTGGTGTATTGGTCGGTATATAACTGCTTTGAGAGGTTCTGAGGTCATCATAGGACGTTTTCATACAAACACATTACTTAAGCTTGCTTCAAAGCTATGCATGACCCTGGAACGCTTTACGAAGTCATTCCTTGAATGTGAAGCTAAGCACTGCACTTATAATCGGTGCACGATGGGACAGGAAGACATTACAGCTGCCTGAAACATAATTAGTACATTAAATTAATCTATTTTTTTTAATATTTTTTTCTTGACAAAGAAACATGTTTACACATATTGCTTGGAATAGCTCGGAGTGTACTGTGTATATGTTTCTTATTAAGAGATATTTCATGCATTTGACACTATAGTGTTCTGGGGTTTGTTTTTATTAGAACTGATCCTGAAAACATCTAAAAAATTGTCTTGTTGCCCAACCTAAGATGGCGGAATCAGCCTCACTCGCCGGTCACGTGTTGTAGAGAGGACAAAAGCAACCCAGAAACGCCGGCTACAGCCTAAAGGGGGAAATGGGGCGTGGTCTCCCATTCATTCACAACAGCCAATCAGCTGCTGGACAAGCCGTCTCTAACTCGGAGAGGCTTGGACCGCACTGTGGAATATTGGGGCATGCGCAGTAACTGCTTCACTGCGGCGGATAGAAACCACCACGTGACTGAGCCAATAAACCCCAGGGCGGGTGACACTGTTTTACATAGTGGGACATATTGTGATGTTTAATGGAAATCCTCCAATATATCTGACAACGTGACAAAATCTACCCAGCTTCAATTGCATACCCTCTATTTATCTGCATATAAAACAATGCACATCTGCAACATAGTTAACATTTCAGACCTTTATGTCTGCAGAAATTCCTCATTTTCTGTACATAGTTGTCAATTGTCCCTGATTTACATGGAAATTCCAGATTTTAAAAAATTGTCCTGGGAAATGACCTTATTTTTCACTATAGACCAATTGAGCGGTACCATACCTGTTTTGTGCCATTTTTACCATATATTCCGGCTCATTAGTATACTATTATCATTATTATTATTATTATTATTATATTTTATTAATAATGTGTTACAGTGCCGGATATAGAGGTTTTGAAAAAACAGCAAAATTATATAGATATAAAAAATCACAAATATCTACAAACATCTAAATTCGCATAGCTACAGAAGGCAGAATTACATAATCATGTAAAGAAAACACTAGGAGAGAAAGCTTACATTCTAGAGGGGAGGGATGGAGACAGAGAGAGAAGCTGATTTAGGGCTGTGGCGTTTATGTTTATATTTATTAAAAAGGATATTTAAAATGCAAAAAAGTACACCATATAAATACAGAATCTGATAACAGAAAATAACCTATAGGTCCATATAGTTTGTCCCTTTTTGTGTGTGTTTTTTTTTCTGTTTTGCTTTGTTAGTAGTTGGGTGTCAGGATTGTTTGTGTAGGTTTTTGTGTTAACATTTTCTATCTAAATCTAAACAATACCATTATGTTTGTCCCATGCGTTACCGAATTATTTCAATGTATGAATCCGCGCCACAACTGCAGAGAAACTATTAAGTGGATCTATCACCTTTTCTGTAAAAAAATAAATATGACTCGTTATGTTTACTTTAGGGGTATATTTATTAAACTGATGATTTGAAAAAGTGGAGATGTTGCCAATAGCAACCAATCAGATTCTAGCTATCATGTTTGTAGAATGTACTACTAGATAAATGATAACTATAATTTGATTGGTTGCTATAGACAACATCTCCACTTTTCAAACCCGCAGTTTAGTAAATATACCCCTTAGTTTTCCTCCAATTTCAGAGTGTGTCCCCTTGTTCTAGTAATAACATTTCTCTTAAAATTACTGCCTTTGTGTTAATAATTTTGATATATTTGTACGTTCCTATCATATCACATTTGTCCCTTCTCTCTTTTTAGGCGTATATATTATATATATTTCAGCTCTTTCCTAATTGTTATGTAGCCAATAATCATCTTTTTTTGCTAGATTGGGCCTTCAGAACTGTACACAGACTGTCCACCAACTTTCACAATTTTAAACAGTCCTTAAAACCCACCCCATCACACCCACTCTCACATCTAATGCCATTCTTGTTGGCCTAGCCATGCATAGGCAAACAAGGGGGGTTTCCTAGTGCCTGGTAACCCCCCTCAAAGCCTGAGGCACTGTATACCCTGTTTCCCCGATAATTAGACCAACCCCGATAATAAGACCTAACCTTACTTCTGCAGAATGGTGAAAAATAAGCCCTACCCCTAAAATAAGACCTAGCTAAATCCCCATTTTGCCCGGTCCCTGCGCTATAATACAATGCCCCCAGCTCCGCCCCCTCCCCCACATGAAATGGATGCCGCTGTTAAAGATTTAACAGTGGCATCCAATCACAGCTGCAGCGTCTCACTTTCTCACAGCACGCACCCTCCCCTCATTTTCTGTGAATGACGCTTGCGTGCGTGCCAGCGTCATTTACAGCAGCGCCGCTGAGAAGAGTACAGAAAAAGAGGAAAGTGAAGACAAAAAAAAGGTAAGTAAAGTATTGTAAAGCAGTATTGAGGGGTATGATGGGGATAAAAGCAGGACAGAGTGGCATGATGGGGATACAAGCAGGACTGAGGGGCATTACCTGTTTATTGACATTGCTGTCATTGTTAATTAAAATAAGACCTACCCCGAAAATAAGCCCTATGCTGTTTTTTGGACCCCAAAAAAAAATAAGACAGTGTCTTATTATCGGGGAAACACGGTAATTGAGGTGGCTTGATCCTGCCCCCGCTTCACACAGCTCTGCTTGAAAAGGGAGAGCTGCGTGCACCTAACAGTAGTGCACGCTGCATTGCCCATGTATATTGTGGGGATAGGAAGAGTTGAAGAGCAGCCAAGCACTGTCTAAAATTATAGCCACGTCCCCATGCATGCTGGTCACGCCCACTGGCGGTGTGGTGTGCAAACCCCCCTCTGCAAATACTGCGTTTGCCCTTGCTATGAGCGGTGCCCCTTCTCCTCCTACCTTTTTGTCTGCTCCCATCTCATCCACCTGTCCATCCTTGTAGTAAGCCTATTGCATGTTCTGTACTATGATTTATGTATGTTTTATACCTTGCTTATTGTCTTGGTATTATTGCAGTAGGCTTCTCAAATGTTCTGCAATTTGCCTTGTTTGACTTCTAGGTCTTTTTTTATGTACAATGTTCTATAATGCACACAGTATGGTGCAGACTCATGTGGCAACATATACATAAACAATTATTATTATTATTATTATTATTATTATTATTATAACTAGAGATGGTCACTGACCCCCGTGTTTTGGTTTTGGATTCGGTTTTGGATCTGGATTACCGTCGTGTTTTGGTTTTGGTTTTGGTTTTGCAAAACCGCCATTGCGTGTTTTGGTTTTGGTTTTGGTTTTGTTTGGTTTTGTTTTGCTATTATTTGGGAAAATCCATGTTTTTGGGCCTAAATTAACCCAATTTAGTGCTCCAACTGTTTTAGAGACAAGTAATCTAATTGTTGAGGTAATAAATCATCCAAAAAAACAGTTTAATTCTTCGTTGGTAGGCCTACTCTACACACAAAACAGATTGTCTTCCTCTCCATCTATGCATATTGGCAATGCAGCCATCGTCTTTGGATGTATATTACACCCTACACTTATAGTTAAATATGTAAAGAAATGGAAAAAGACAGTTTGCTTTCTGTCTCTATAGGCCCCCCTCCACTTTTTTAAAAAAACCAAAAATTCAGCCATTATAGACTGTACAATATTAATTGACATGGAGAAAGCCAGTTTGGTTTCTGTCTCTCTAGGCTCCCCTCCACTTGTATAAAATACTAATAAATTCAGCCGTTATATACTGTACAATATAAATTGAAATGGACAAAGGCAGTTTGGTATCTGTCTGCATCAGATCCTCTCTCCACTAGGAGTAAAATAGAAAACTATTCAGCCGTTATATAATCTAGAATATAAATAGAAATTGAGAAAGGCAATTTGGTATCTGTCTGCATCATAATCATCAACATCATCATTAGCGCCCTCGTCGCCTACACAAATCTCCCCCTCATCCTCTTCTAATTCCAAAGTGGCATCCTCAATTTGGGTATCACCGGCTACACTCGGGCTATTAAGGCACACATCAGAAGAATGCTCACGATTAGACATCCTACTGTTGGATGGACTCTCCACAGGGATTGTTGTCATTTGTGAATCAGAGCAAATATTCTCCTGTAATGCCTCACTGTTATCTTGCAGCTCAGCTTTGACGCGTAACAGTAGTTGTGCACCAATTGTAGGCTGGGTAAATTTTTGGGATCTGCCACTAATAGCCAAAGGTGAAGGCCTCATTCTCTCTTTGCCACTGCGTGTGTAGAATGGCATGCTTGCAATTTTTTTTTTATCGACACTTAACTTTTGCTCAGTTACACTTCTTTTTCGCTTCAATACAGTAAATTTTTTTGGGGTTTTTGTTTTTTGCACTAATTTGAAAACACTCTGTTGTTTGACATCGCCTTGGCCAGATGACGTACTGGGAACACTAACATCAGGACTGGTGACAGAACCTGGTTGCTCATTCAGATCATATGTGGACTGCTTTGAATCCATTCTGAGCGCAAACCACTGGGGAGTGCTAAAAATTATTTGGTAGATACTGCTGACAGATATGACTTTTGACAGCCAGAAATATTAATGCACAATTAGAGAGGACACCCCAAAAACACTGAGGAGTGCTTAAAATTATTGAGTAGATACTGCTGACAGATATGACTTTTGACAGCCAGAAATATTAATGCACAATTAGAGAGGACACCCCAAAAACACTGAGGAGTGCTAACATTTATTGAGTAGATACTGCTGACAGATATGACTTTTGACAGCCAGAAATATTAATGCACAATTAGGGAGGACACCCCAAAAACACAGAGGAGTGCTAAAATTTATTGAGTAGATACTGCTGACAGATATGACTTTTGACAGCCAGAAATATTAATGCACAATTAGAGAGGACACCCCAAAAACACTGAGGAGTGCTTAAAATTATTGAGTAGATACTGCTGACAGATATGACTTTTGACAGCCAGAAATATTAATGCACAATTAGAGAGGACACCCCAAAAACACTGAGGAGTGCTTAAAATTATTGAGTAGATACTGCTGACAGATATGACTTTTGACAGCCAGAAATATTAATGCACAATTAGAGAGGACACCCCAAAAACACTGAGGAGTGCTTAAAATTATTGAGTAGATACTGCTGACAGATATGACTTTTGACAGCCAGAAATATTAATGCACAATTAGAGAGGACACCCCAAAAACACTGAGGAGTGCTTAAAATTATTGAGTAGATACTGCTGACAGATATGACTTTTGACAGCCAGAAATATTAATGCACAATTAGAGAGGACACCCCAAAAACACTGAGGAGTGCTAACATTTATTGAGTAGATACTGCTGACAGATATGACTTTTGACAGCCAGAAATATTAATGCACAATTATGGGGGACAACCCAAAAGCGCTGGGGAGTGCCAAATATGAAGAAAAAATAATAAACCTCTATCCTCCTCTCTGCACTAGCGATTTTGGTTAGAGCAATTGCAAGAACAATATTGTATTCTTTCTCTGTCCCTGCTCTAATTAGCCTATGACTACACCCTGCTCTCTCCCTCTGTCAAATGGCGATGGATTGCTGTGGAGGCGTGTATTTATAAAGTTGAAGTATCGCGAGAACCGAGTCCCGAGATCCGACGACGTCACAATGACGTTCGGCCTCGATTTGGATTCGGAATTGGCGGGAGAGTACCGAGCTGCTCAGCTCGGTACTCGGATACCCAAAGTTCGGGTGGGTTCGGTTCTCGGAGAACCGGACCCGCCCATCTCTAATTATAACACAGTAATATCACTAATGCATAAAGTAAACCAAACAGGACAAATGACTTATACAACCCTTCTTTGAGCTTACACCATTGACTACAACACTCTGCCACCTGTCCTTCAGAAAAATGCTTATTCTTTCCAATATATTTGAGTGAACTGGGTTATCCCCCCTCCCACTGATCCCATAACCCCCATCTACCACCCCAGTCCTCTCTTTGACACCCTCTCCATGCAAGCTCCCGCTTCACCCCCTCTTCTTTCCATAACTCCTGTCCGTATGTGATACAAACAGCTCAATCAGTCTATCCCCATTGTAGGAGTACCTGCAGACCACAATTACCAGACAATTAACTGATTGTAACTATTTATACATTTGCTGTGGTTATTATAACAGTGCACATCAAGCAATATTCAATCAGCATATACTGTATAAACCTTCAGTATATGTACAGCTAAGTTTATTGTTTGCATAAACCGATTTTTTTTTTCTTAAAAATAAAAAATGAAACATTTGGTGAAAGTAAAAACCTGGAGGAGGGATTTGGGGTTCGAATTCTGTCAATACTGCTAAACAGAAGTGTTCAAAGGTGTTTCTCTTACAGCTGAGAGAGAAGGGGTCCATTGTGTATGTTGCTCACTAAGGAACATGTCATAACATCTCCATAACACTATAACATAGAAATATAGAATTTGACAGCAGATAAGGACATATCTGTATCCCTAATAACTTCAGGCCCTATCTGATACTCAGTTTCTTCATATTTAGGATAGTCTTGTTTCTATCCCTCCATTAAGACTTTCCCTTGGCCTCCAAACCTTCAGCGTTCCGGGAGTACTCAACTCTTTAGGCGCCTTATCAAATTCCCGAACCATCTTCTTAAACTCCTTAGGCTGTTGTACCTGATTATCACTCCAGAGTTCACATAGAACTTACATTTATTCTCCTTCTATACTCAAACACCCCTCTCCCCCCCAGACTAACATTGCTGTATGACTGGGTCATATATAACTCACTAAGCAAATTGTCCCAATGCAATCTAGCTGACCCAATATGTAATGTGTGGGACATTACCTCATGTATCATACTCCTAGTGCCCTATAGATAGTAAGCCCCCCACTGTATTAGCCTCTGTTGGAGTTTCACCCATCACTACTTTTTCAGTGATGCTTCTTAAACTTAAAATGGCTTCTTGCACCAGTTTAGTTGCAAGGGGTGGAAAACAACATGACCCCCTCAAATCCAGCCCTGCAGCGGCCGCACTGTTTGCAGTGACAGCCTCTGTTAGTTGCTCTGTTGATGTCCTTCTTTAGATATGGCCTTCAGAACCAAACACAGTAATCTAGGAGAGGTCACACCAATGTCTTATATAATGGCTATTAAGTCCTCTCCCTGTAGAACCTAGCAACTAACTGTCCTTATTGCTTGGTTACATAGTCTGCCTATCTTTATGTCAACTGTACTAGAGTCTCCTAGATTCCTTTCCTCCTCAGTCGTTATGTTAGTGCTGTTAATACTACCCTCAGCCTCTGGGATTTTGGGAATTAAGTGCATTCAATTATAGATGCTTGACCATTCCTGTGTTCTACCTAGATGATCCATCATTTTCCTGGCCCCTACCCCCTGGTGTTTCTACCCTGTTGCATATATTTGTTCCTCTGTAAAAAACAACCAAACAAACCCCATACTTTCCTTTCAGTGCCATTAGTAATGTCCCCAATAATGATATTAAACAGCACTGATCTCTGGGGGTACTTCGCTGGTAATATTTCTCTCCCCTGAATCCAATCCACTTACTACAACGATCTGTTGCCTATTCTTCAACCAACATCTTATCCACTCAACCACCTCCAAGTCCGATCGCAAACATTCCAATTTATTTTACCCATGATGCTAGCGTATACAGTCCCATAACAGCTCCATGATACCAGTAAGTGCAGCCCTAAGCCAGTAGGGGATTATAATTGGGCCATGCGCCGTGGAATCTCAGTTTCCAAGGTCGAAGAACTTTTTGCAGAAATGCAGCCAGGGAATTAACATATTTATTTTTCAGAACGACACACATTAATCTGTTTGTTCGTTTAAGCCATTACACAATAAAACACACAAATGCATTCAGTGAATGAGATTTTATTATGGAGCAATTCATTACTTATTAATATATATTATATTATTTCATTTCATTAGTTTACTGTGAGGCTGAGGCTGTGTTTACCGTTCCCTTCAGTTCTTTGCAGGGCCAAAGTTACAAAAGACGGGCCCCCAAGTTATAGTCTTAGCAGGATCTTCAATAAATCTGTATTATTGTTAAAATTAATCGCAAATGATCAAATAAAGTTATAATTACTTAAAACTTGTACTGTAACTAGTGGAGATGCTGGCAAGGAGTCGGTCTGCTTTGGGGGTTCTGGGTATAGGCCCTGCTTTACAAACAGGTCATTGAGTGTAGCACACAATATATTATATTGTATAGTGACAGGTGATTTGCTCTGCTCTCTTGTCCAATATGTATAGTTCACATTTTATTTGGTATTATGTCCAAAAATGATTACTTTGTTTTAGTTGTTTGTAAGTTTTTTTTAATCGGTCCCAGGGCCTGATTATTCAATAAGCTGCAGACTAGGGCGCTAGGCTTTTTTTTGTTTGTGTGAGTGTGTGTGTGTGGGGGGGGGGGGGCGGTAGTCTCAAAAGTTTGGGGATGCAAAATTGTGACAGGGAGAAGTAGAGTAAAACAAGAAAAAAAACTAAATCTGCACCCTCAATGAAAACGAAGTGAGTGTCAAAGATTGCCGTGACCTTTTTAAAAAGCCAGGTGGAGCTGAGTTTTGAAAATGCACCAACATAAACATTGGTGGTGGTTGTGTTGGTGGGTGGATGGAAGCTGGATTATAAATTAAGGACGAGTTCGTTGTTACCTACCGCTTATTAGCCTGCGTAGTAGGCAAGAGGGTGCTACGAGTGTATTAGTCTAGGGTGGCCTGAACCCTTAATCTGTCCTCTCTCATTCCTACTGGAAGCCTTCCTAATGCCGGTGACTGTAGTATGCAAATGAGAAGGAGTAGACAGATACCGCAGTGTTCTAGAGGGTAAAACATAATGAATGCTTTGCTGAGAAGAGAGACATGCAAGGTAATTATAACAATGTGTTTCTATTTTTAATATACAGTCAAATAGACATATCGCTACTGGAGATTTTAAGGCACACCCAAACAAATTATTTTAATATGAAACCCGCTATCCCTCCTTGGACCCCTGGCACCCCTCTACTGGCTACGGAATTTGCTGGCGCTATATATATAAATGTTGATGATGATGATGATGGCTAATTCCTCTGCTGTTGATGGCAGTCAAATTTTGAAAGCAGTTTTCCTGATACACAGCAGCTTGTGATGTGTCAAGAGCGCTGATTGGAAAATGCTCTCCCCACATGAGGAGAGAGATTTGTAGATCCATGTAGGCTGGAAGTCTGTTCTGGTGCAATCTTGTAAGTTGAGACCCAAATTTGACTTCGAGAATCTATTGTTGGGGTCCCCTGATTATCAGATAAGCAACACATTATATTGGGAACTATCTCATTTGGGGTTCTCAAAAAATGGTACGCTGCCACCGGGAGTCCCAGAACAATGGTACACTGCCACCGGGAGTCTTAGAACAATGGTACACTGCCACCGGGAGTCCCAGAACGATGGCACTCATCCATCGGGAGTCACAGAATGATGGCACTCATCCACTGGGAGTCCCAGACCGATGGTACATTCATCTACCGGGAGTCCCAGAATGCTGGTACTCTGCCACAGAGAGTCCCAGAACGATGGTACACTCATCTACCGGGAGTCCCAGAACAATGGTACACTCATCTACCGGGAGTCCCAGAACAATGGTACACTCATCTACCGGGAGTCCCAGAACGATGGCACAGTCATCCACCAGCAGTCCCAGAACGATGGTACACTCATCCACCGGGAGTCTCAGAACGATGGCACACTGCCACCGGGAGTCCCAGAACGATGGCACACTGCCACCGGGAGTCTCAGAACGATGGCACACTGCCACCGGGAGTCCCAGAACGATGGCACACTGCCACCGGGAGTCCCAGAACGATGGCACACTGCCACCGGGAGTCCCAGAACATTGGTATACTCATCCACTGGGAGTCCCAGAACGATGGTACACTCATCTACCGGGAGTCCCAGAACGATGGTACACTCATCTACCGGGAGTCCCAGAACGATGGTACACTCATCTACCAGGAGTCCCAGAACGATGGCACACTCATCCACCGGGAGTCCCAGAACGATGGTACACTCATCTACCAGGAGTCCCAGAACGATGGCACACTCATCCACCGGGAGTCCCAGAACGATGGTACACTCATCCACCAGCAGTCCCAGAACGATGGTACACTCATCCACCGGGAGTCTCAGAACGATGGCACACTGCCACCGGGAGTCCCAGAACGATGGCACACTGCCACCGGGAGTCTCAGAACGATGGCACACTGCCACCGGGAGTCCCAGAACGATGGCACACTGCCACCGGGAGTCCCAGAACATTGGTATACTCATCCACTGGGAGTCCCAGAACGATGGTACACTCATCTACCGGGAGTCCCAGAACGATGGTACACTCATCTACCGGGAGTCCCAGAACGATGGTACACTCATCTACCGGGAGTCCCAGAACGATGGTACACTCATCTACCAGGAGTCCCAGAACGATGGCACACTCATCCACCAGGAGTCCCAGAACGATGGTACACTCATCCACCAGCAGTCCCAGAACGATGGTACACTCATCCACCGGGAGTCTCAGAACGATGGCACACTGCCACCGGGAGTCCCAGAACGATGGCACACTGCCACCGGGAGTCTCAGAACGATGGCACACTGCCACCGGGAGTCCCAGAACGATGGCACACTGCCACCGGGAGTCCCAGAACATTGGTATACTCATCCACTGGGAGTCCCAGAACGATGGTACACTCATCTACCGGGAGTCCCAGAACGATGGTACACTCATCTACCGGGAGTCCCAGAACGATGGTACACTCATCTACCGGGAGTGCCAGAACGATGGTACACTCATCTACCGGGAGTCCCAGAACGATGGTACACTCATCTACCAGGAGTCCAGAACAATGGCACAGTGAAAGGTGGAGTCCCAGAGCAATGTTAAGCACTACTGATCTAAAGCATAAGACTTCACATATCCAACTACCCTATTAGCCAGTGTGCACTAGACAGAGGAGCTCTGTCCTTCAATCTTCTATCATGGAACAGTACATTAGAAACTTTGAGATGCATTAGACCGGCATGTTTGCGGTCTGTGGTCCTCATTCTAGCCTACAGCTTTTATTGGCTGTTATTACAGTTGTTAATATCCAAGATTGTTTCTTTAAATCTGCTGGAATGTTACAAAAATTTTCGGGAAAGACACAACGTCCCTTGGTGCACAGAGGAGATGTATGCAAGTTAGCAGAAAGGACACACACAGTGACAGACAGTGGTGGGCACATCGTCACTCGCAGAACACAGTGTACACTGCCACCACACAGAAGATGCTATCATTCTGATACAAGTAGGGCACATAGTTGTCAGCATGAGGGTCCCACAGGCAGCGGCTGACCACGGTGATATCTTCCTGTCCTCTCTCGCCCATGGTCACCACACATAACATCTTGTATCTTGCAGGGAGGACCCTCTTCACTTGGCTCCTGACCTCCTCACTGATCTCTTTCACCAGCGTCGGGACTTTTGCGGGGTCATAGGTCATCTCCCCCAGTTGCAGCGGGAGGTAGCCTTCTAGAATACGCCTGATGGCCGCCAGCTGGACCTTCTCTGAGGGCCGAGAGGCAAATGACGGAGGCTGGGATTAATACAGGAAGTAGAATAAAACAAGATAGTTAGACAAGGAGGGAAAACTGGGATCAGGAAAATATTGACAATTCATTTAAAAAATGGGCATGGGAAGTTCCTGTCTGAGCGTACAGTCTTGTGGGACCAGACAACAGGTAGCACTGCGATTCCCTGCCTGTTCCTTTTCACTGACCACTAATTCCTTTGACTACTGCTCCCCGGTGGCAAAAATAATAATGATAATAATATTTTTTTTTTTAAAAAAGCCATGCAGCCTGGTCGTGCAGTGGACCTATTATCTCCATGGGCCCTGGTCCCGGACCATGGCTGCACTGCAGATAGTTCCGCCTCTTTTGAAGGGTGTAGGGTGAGCGCAAGGCTGTGTCAGAGTGGCGATCGCTCAGGGAGCAATACTGAAAGGGGGCTCAGTTTATGAATATTTTAGTTTAATTTGGTTAAAATTAAAGGCTGAGGGGGGTGGGGTCAGTTTCTTTCTCGTCCTGGGCCCTAAAATTTTAAGTTACGACTCTGGGTGACCTCGGCAGAGCAGTGACAGTGGATATCCATATAGGAGCTTTGCAAGATGGGAATGTTTGAGCAGAGGTCATCTTGTCCAATATGGAAGTGTGAAACGGACAACAATTAGAAGATTTTTAAAACAAGGACACTGTCGCCCACCTGAGGCTGCACAATTTCCGTCTTCTTCACCACTTTCTGGGCTCTCCTCTCCTGAGAGAAAGAGAACAGATAGATAAACATATATACGTACGTAAGGCTATCGCCAGATGAGCATTTTTTGGGGCGCTTATTTGAAATGCTTTGGCGGTTTAGAAAAAGTCCTAAGTCGCCTCTCCATTCACTCTGAAGAAAAACAAACTTTCATAAATGTCAGATATAGAGAATTAGGACTTCCATAGTTTTCACGCTCGGGAAAGGTAAAAGCGCCCATGTGGACGTAGCCTAAGTAAGTACTGAATAATTATAGGAAGGATCACTCTCAGAAGCTCTTCTTCTTTTTGATATTATCATTGATTTCTGTTGGAAGAATTTTCAAAATTTAGGGGCACAGAAAGCAAAAAGAAGGGAAGGGGCAGAAGAATAGCAAAGAAGGGTAAAAAAAAAAAGAATGGAGGTTTTATTTTATAGCAAGTCTCACGGGGACACTGAATACAAAAGTAACGTCAGAAGTTAAATCTGAAATTATTGTAGTACATTGTGATCACCTGCACAGTTACGTTACATTTAAAGATGGATACAACGCTCAAACCTACTACTTAGCCAGATAAACCAGAACATTATTAAATGCATACGTTCCCACATAGTAAAACAAGGTGGGTTCTGCCATCACTTAAAAAGAAAAAAAATCCAATTTTTGCATTTAGCTTTAGCATTATTGCAGCTAGTCTGCGTTCAACAAGAATGACATGATCCACCTCCCATCAGCAGATGCATCCTTTTTACACCCCTACATTTGCTGCCATCTTGACATAGTAGTCTGTGCACTTACGCATACACATAGACACGAGAGCAATCATGCAGAGAAATGTGTAGGACATGCCAAAAGTGAAGGAGACAACATTCACACTTACAGCTATATAGCTATCCTTCACCTACACCCAGGGGCGGGCTCGAGCACCGGGCTTATTAACCCCCTTTCCCCTCCGGGCCGGTCGCATAGTGAGCTACCTTGGGCTAGGTCACTGGGCCTACCTGCATTTTTTTACTTTAAATGTTCCTAATAGGCTACTGAGCCAAGTGTCGACCCCTGGACTAAAATTTGCCAGCCCCTCCCCTGAATATATCATTCAAATATTTTGTTTGAAAGAAAAACGCATTTCTATGTTATAGCCTGCAGGGGTCACTGTTTCCACTGCTGCACGAAAAGTTTCTGTAGACTGCAATTGCAAAACTAACCTCTGCAAGGTAATATAATGTATTACACACCATTACATAAAGCACACTGAAAGGGAGACAAAATAAGAGATTTGGGAATTGTGTTACTACTGAAATCGCAAAGGTCAATTATATTTAATTATAATCAAATTGACTTAACTGTTCTCTATGTATGATCGTATCCAATATACATAGCAGATTATAAATAATTAAATGTAAATATGCAAAATAAGTATCTTCGCCAACTAAAATAATATGTTTAAAAATAAGCAAAATAATTGTGGCATAGTAAAAGTTGCTCTTATTATGATAGATAAGAGCCTGAATCCTGGCAGGAGAGGTATACATTTCTAGTCATGTATACCTTTAATAACGTAACTAATATTTTCAAAAATATGTTCTTGGTGCCATGATTATGTTTACTGAAGCTCCACCTTGTGACATATATGGGAACTGCAGGTGGTGAAACAATTTTACTTGTAATTTGTGAAACTTTAATTCTTTTTGCATTTTCCACACCAAGGGGTATATGTACTAAACTGCGGGTTTGAAAATCCAAGAAGCTGTGGAATAGTTGGCCTAGTAAATAATCTTGACCAAGCAAACTGCTCCAACTCTTCAGAAGTAACAGGTAGATGGGAAACATAGCAGAAACTGGAGAGTGAAGGGGAGGAGAGGACAGGCCTGGTCCGGGTATTCTTATAGAAAGATGGTCAAAGCACAGAGAGATGACACTCTGTGGCTGTCCATACATTGAAGTGAGAATAGATACTGAGGGTAACAAGCAGTGTGCAGAACAAGGGAAATGGTATTGTGCAAGGTGATCACACACATGGAATGAGAATCCCGCATACATAACAAGAGAAGTGGCACTGTGCAGTTGTCCACACACAGAATGACACCCCACATGCATAACAAGAGAAGTGGTACTGTGCCGGTGTCCGCACATGTAGAATTACATCCCACATACATAACAAGAGAAGTGGTACTGAACAGGTGTCCACACACATAGAATAACACCCCACATACATAACAAGAGAAGCGGTACTGTGCAAGGTTTCCACACACATAGAATTACATACAGCATACATAACAAGAGAAGTGGTACTGTGCAAGGCGTCCACACACATAGAATAACACCCCACATACATAACAAGAGAAGTGGTACTGAGCAGGTGTCCACACACATAGAATAACACCCCACATACATAACAAGAGAAGTGGTACTGAGCAGGTGTCCACACACATAGAATAACACCCCACATACATAACAAGAGAAGTGGTACTGAGCAGGTGTCCACACACATAGAATAACACCCCACATACATAACAAGAGAAGTGGTACTGAGCAGTTGCCCATACACATAGAATAACCACCCACATACATAACAAGAGAAGTGGTACTGAGCAGTTGCCCACACACATAGAATAACACCCCACATACATAACAAGAGAAGTGGTACTCAGCAGGTGTCCACACACATAGAATAACACGCCACATACATAACAAGAGAAGTGGTACTCAGCAGGTGTCCACACACATAGAATAACACCCCACATACATAACAAGAGAAGTGGTACTGAACAGGTGTCCACACACATAGAATAATACCCCACATACATAACAAGAGAAGTGTTACTGAGCAGGTGTCCACACACATAGAATAACCACCCACATACATAACAAGAGAAGTGGTACTGAGCAGTTGCCCATACACAGAAAAATGAGAACAGTTACTGAGAATGACATTCAGCATACAGAACAAGAACATATATACTGTGCAGTGGTCCTATACATTCAAAATAATGTCTATCCACCACCACAGGGGGCGCCGTTATGTGCCGGGAAAGTCACTGCATAGACCAATAGCTTCCCATTGGTCCATGCAGTCAGACCCCTCCCCTGGGGGAACGGGGTCCACGCAGTTTTACCGGGGTCCGTGATCACTCTCTGTGGCCCTGTTTAGGAGTATGAAGCAGTGGGACATTGTTAGGGGTGAAAACCAACAAGGAGAAACCTTTAAGTCAGAATCTGCCCTGAACATGATTGACTGACAGTTGGTCATTATGGACGCTACGAAAGTTATAAGAGATCATCATCACCATTTATTTGACTTATGATAACTTATCATGTTATTGCGCACTTACCACTTTTTCTTTTTATTAGAAGTTAATAAAAAGAAAAAGAAATTAAACAGAATATTAAATAAACAGCATGTTACAAGGTCCTCATTGTCAGGTATAGAATTCTTATCAGTGTATAGATATCCAGTACTATAATACATTGCTGTGTAATCATTATCTAGTGTCATGTGATCTTTGTGGTAGCAAAGTGGTTAGCACTGCTGCATCATTTAAAGAGCCAGATTAAAACCCCCATGTGGCCGAAAGTAACATACTGGTTTGGGTCCCTGTCTTATCTCCATTTGTAGGTGGGGAAAAAACCAGAATAAAAATGGGTTAGGGTAACCTGGCCCCCTCATCGTGGCAAAGGAGCATAAAAAAAATATGATGTATATAATATGAACAAAATAGTAACATATACAGATTACTGTTACGAATGTGTCATATTTTATAATGCCCGTTTAGAAATAAATAGTAATGATTAAAATAATTCAATCAATAAATATGCGACATATTTCCCAACCTTCCCACCTTAGGACAAAGCTGTCTGCAGACAGGAGAGATAGAGCCATAACATTGGGACTGTCCCGACTAAATCGGGACAGTTGACAAGTATGACAGGGTCACCTGACTTATGTTAATGATACCACATTTTTAAGGGCAACCTAGGTTCAGCACTTTTAAGCAGTATGAAATTCCCTCCTTTTAGATAACTTAGATCTTTGTGTGTCTCTCATGTTCTATTTAGACTGTAAGCTCTTCTGGCAAAGTTCTCTTTTTAGGCGTCTTTGTAAGATTGCAGTTTATTTCTGTGCACTTATTTGTATGTATTTGTGCCATCCCCTTCTGTTTATATACCTTATTATGTAATATGTCCCGCTTGTGTCACTAATAATACCTGTATTATGGACATACCTTCAGGGTCTTGGTCATCCTCTGGGCGGCGAGCAGACCAGATAAACTCCAGGACGTCTGGTTAGTGATTGATACATTACCCAGAGGGGGCTTACTCCTTACTGGAGGCTAGACATGGAGGACAAAGAGAACCATGTGTTCATGATATGCTATATAATATATACCATGATAATTATTATCTTACAGAGCAAGAATATGTATCATGGACATTGTGATGTCTCACAGTATTGTGAAATAGAATGTTACACAGTCCTCATTGTCACGTATAGAATTCTCATCAGTGTATAGATATCCAGTACTATAATACATTGCTGTGCAAGCATTATCTAGTGTCATGTGATCATCGTGGTAGCCAAGTGGTTAGCATTGCTGCATCATATAAAGAGACAGATTCAGATCCCCATGTGGCCGCAAGTAACATACTGGTGTGGGCCCCTGTCCCCCCTCCGTTTGTATGGGGGGGGGGGGGGGGGGGGACAGAATAAAAATGGGTTTGGGTAATCTGGCCCCCTCAGTACCCCCTGGACCCCGGCCATGAGACTGGGGCCATAGGTCCAAATCCAAACAGAGCAAACCTGTGTGGAGATTGTATGTGTTTGCCTGGGTTTCCTTTGTGTGCTCTGGTTTCTCCCACAGTCCACAAATACACTGGTAGGTTAATTGGCTTCTGACAAATGTAATCCTAGGGCCTGATTCATTAAGGAAAGTAAAGCCCCAAAAAATGAGTATGTTTTCTCCTGGACAAACCATGTGACAATACAAGGGGTGCAAAGTAGTTTATTATTTTGCACGTAAGATAAATACTGGCTGTTTTTTTTCATGCAACACACAAATACTTTATAGCTTTATTTTTACACTGTAATTTAAAGATGATCTAGGACATGCCCTATCCCAACTATCAATCTGTCACCACATTTTAAATTTACCTCCCCCTCCAATGCAACATGGTTTTGCCCAGGTGCAAAGTTACTCCTTTTTTTTTTGCTTTTCTTTCCTTAATGGATCAGGCCAAGTGTGTAGGTTCATGTGGTAGGGAATATAAATAAATGTTGTTGATAATAATAATAATAATATTAATTAGCAGTAAGTATGTACTTTATATCATCCAGTGCTTTATGATCATTATCAGTGTATAGATACTCAGTATCATTATACAGTGCAGTGTGATCATTATCAGTGTATAGATACTCAGTATCATTATACAGTGCAGTGTGATCATTATCAGTGCATAGATACTCAGTATCATTATACAGCGCAGTGTGATCATTATCAGTGTAAAGATACTCGGTATCATTATACAATGCAGTATGATCATTATCAGTGTATAGATACTCGGTATCATTATACAGTGCAGTGTGATCATTATCAGTGTATAGATACTCAGTATCATTATACAGTGCAGTATGATCATTATCAGTGTATAGATACTCGGTATCATTATACAGTGCAGTGTGATCATTATCAGTGTATAGATACTCAGTATCATTATACAGTGCAGTATGATCATTATCAGCATATAGATACTCGGTATCATTATACAATGCAGTGTGATCATTATCAGTGTATAGATACTCAGTAGTATATGGTGCAGTGTGATTATCAGTGTATAGATACTCAGTATAATATACACAGTGAACTGTGATTATCAGTGTATACTCAGTATCTTTATACATAATCATCAGCATGTAAATACTCTATATTATTACACAGTTAGGATTGATAAGTTTCATTGTATAAATACAAAATGTATAATGTCATTATTAATATTATTATTAATATAGTTGCCCATATATTTGTCCTGGTTGTACATGTTTCTCATATAGGGCCTCATTTAGACTTAAGAATAATTCCAGCTTGAGCGTGCAAATTTGCACCTGGACAAACCAAGTTGCGACGTAAGGGCATTGTTTATTTCTTCATTGTTTATTGTTGCGTGCAGGAAAATAATGCAGAATTTTGCATGTAGCGCACAAATACTGACAGCGTTACGTTTACAGCGCAGTTTAGGGCGGAGCTAGGACACTCTCCACTCCCCCCGCAGCGTAACATGGATTTAACTCTAAACAAGGCCCAAGAGGTTCAAATGATACAGTATTGGGGATAACATTACATTTCAAAGAGATTCCTTACCAGTCTCTGCAGCGATTTGTCCGTGGTGTCTCCATTACCGACCAGCCTAACACTGACCACAGACTCTCTCTTCACGCTGCCCTTAGATGTCATGGTGGTCTGTGTCATCCACTCTTCAGACACTTATGAACTGACGGCGGCAGAGCTGGTTTGGGAGGTACGGGCTCCAGGTAAATATCTTTGCTAACGGCTCCAGCGATAAAGCTTTGTGTGTACCTGCACGAGGGAAATTTGTCATGTGTCACTTGCACTGTGACAACTAAGCCTTTATGTCAATAAATAGAGCGCTGATATTTGGCAGCTACATAGGTGTGATTTGTACACAGGGGAAATCCCAATAGTAAAAAGGAAATTCTTGACTGCGTGAATGGAGGGTTTGATTAGCACAAGGTGCTCTGCAAAAATACCAAACTACCAATTAAGGGAAAAATTATAGAGATTTTATAGTATGCCAGTCACCTACACCTACTGTGGAGGCAGCCATTTTGTATTCTTCCTGCCTCGTGAACAGATAAGCTGCACTCTCATGACTATTGATGCTGTTGACAAAATGGCTGTCACCAGCGTGTAGTACACCACACACGCAGTTTAATTTGCTATTTCTGTCATTTTAACATCTAGCATAAACTTCAGCCTGGCAATAGGCAGTACTGCAATGACTGTGATAGAGATGAGCGCCATTTGCAAAATTGTTCCACAGAATTTTCACCTCATTCCGCATTCGCTGTGGAAATTTGTACATTTCTCCTGTGGAATTCGGGCTCTAGTGTCCAGAGCAGAGTGCACCGTCGTCGTGCGAGCAATATTTACACAATATACGTTCTAGATAATGGCGTTCCACAGAATGGAGAATTAGAAATAAAGCTCAATTTGCAAAACATTTTATCGCATCTTCGCTCATCTCTGGTCAGGGATATGTAAATGCAAGAATTGTGCTCATGAAAAGTAGTTTATGCGTAATGTGTGCATGACATGCCCTCACTCACTCTTATCTTTTAGCTCTGAATAATACATCATGACATGGTAAAGTATACATTTGTCCCAACAGTTGTGTTCACAATTGATATAACTGATGTAAGCGAAGTATAGCAAAGTATGAACGGTTAATAGCAAAACACATGATAAGCTGTGAGCTGCACTGAGCAAACACTCCTGTCCAGACATGACCTGGATAATCAGCTAGGAGATCAGAGGAGAGATAGAGCAGAACTCCGGACTGACAAACAACATTCTGTTCATAGGGAGTTACTTGTGTACTGTATGGTTATAGGGAGGACCTACTACCTCTACTAATATTACTTATTACTCCCTATACCTCCTTATTCCTCCGCATTATTACTCCCTACACCTCCTTATTCCTCTGCATTATTACTCCCTACACCTCCTCTTATTCCTCCACATTATTACTCCCTACACCTCTTTATTCCTCCCTACAACTCCTCTTATTCCTCCGCATTATTACTCCCTACACCTCCTTTTTCCTCCGCATTATTACTCCCTACACCTCCTTATTCCTCCCTACACCTACTCTTATTCCTCCGCATTATTACTCCCTACACCTCCTTATTCCTCCCTACACCTCCTCTTATTCCTCCACATTATTACTCCCTACACCTCCTTATTCCTCCCTACACCTCCTCTTATTCCTCCGCATTATTACTCCCTACACCTAATTATTCCTCCGCATTATTACTCCCTACACCTCCTTATTCCTCCGCATTACACCCTACACCTCCTTATTCCTCCGCATTATTACTCCCTACACCTCCTCTTATTCCTCCGCATTATTACTCCCTACACCTCCTTATTCCTCCCTACACCTCCTCTTATTCCTCCACATTATTACTCCCTACACCTCCTTATTCCTCCCTACACCTCCTCTTATTCCTCCACATTATTACTCCCTACACCTCCTTATTCCTCCCTACACCTCCTCTTATTCCTCCGCATTATTACTCCCTACACCTCCTTATTCCTCCGCATTATTACTCCCTACACCTCCTTATTCCTTCCTACATCTACTCTTATTCCTCCGCATTATTACTCCCTACACCTCCTTATTCCTCCCTATACCTCCTCTTATTCCTCCACATTATTACTCCCTACACCTCCTTATTCCTCCCTACACCTCCTCTTATTCCTCCACATTATTACTCCCTACACCTCCTTATTCCTCCCTACACCTCCTCTTATTCCTCCGCATTATTACTCCCTACACCTCCTTATTCCTCCGCATTATTACTCCCTACACCTCCTTATTCCTCCCTACACCTACTCTTATTCCTCCGCATTATTACTCCCTACACCTCCTTATTCCTCCCTACACCTCCTCTTATTCCTCCACATTATTACTCCCTACACCTCCTTATTCCTCCCTACACCTCCTCTTATTCCTCCGCATTATTACCCCCTACACCTCCTTATTCCTCCGCATTATTACTCCCTACACCTCCTTATTCCTCCGCATTATTACTCCCTACACCTCCTCTTATTCCTCCGCATTATTACTCCCTACACCTCCTCTTATTCCTCCGCATTATTACTCCCTATACATCCTCTTATTCCTCTGCATTATTACTCCCTACACCTCCTTATTCATCCGCATTATTATTCCCTACACCTCCTCTTATTCCTCCGCATTATTACTCCCTATACATCCTCTTATTCCTCCGCATTATTACTCCCTACACCTCCTTATTCCTCTGCATTATTACTCCCTACGCCTCCTTATTCCTCTGCATTATTACTCCCTACTCCTCCTTATTCCTCCGCATTATTACTCCCTACACTTCCTCTTATTCCTCCGCATTATTACTCCCTACACCTCCCTATTCCTCCACATCATTACTCCCTACACCTCCTCTTATTCCTCCACATTATTACTCCCTAAACCTCCTTATTCCTCCGCATTATTACTCCCTACACCTCCTCTTATTCCTCCACATTATTACTCCCTATACATCCTCTTATTCCTCCGCATTATTACTCCCTACACCTCCTTATTCCTCTGCATTATTACTCCCTACGCCTCCTTATTCCTCTGCATTATTACTCCCTACACCTCCTTATTCCTCTGCATTATTACTCCCTACTCCTCCTTATTCCTCCGCATTATTACTCCCTACACTTCCTCTTATTCCTCCGCATTATTACTCCCTACACCTCCCTATTCCTCCACATCATTACTCCCTACACCTCCTCTTATTCCTCCACATTATTACTCCCTAAACCTCCTTATTCCTCCGCATTATTACTCCCTACACCTCCTCTTATTCCTCCGCATTATTACTCCCTACACCTCCTCTTATTCCGCCGCATTATTACTCCCTACACCTCCTCTTATTCCTCTGCATTATTACGCCCTACACCTCCTCTTAATCCTCCGCATTATTACGCCCTACACCTCCTCTTAATCCTCCGCATTATTACTCCCTACACCTCCTATTACTCCACATTATTGCTCCCTACACCTCCTATTACTCCGCATTATTGCTCCCTACACCTCAGAATTAATACTAACTACAACTAATCCATCTACTCCATAGTAATACTCTCTATAACTTCTTCTATTACTTCACATAACCTCTCCCTATAACGTCCTTAAACTAATCCATTATATTACACCCTATAACCCCTCCCCTTACTTCACATTATTACTCTAACTCCTCCCATTACTCCACATTATTATTCCCTAACTCCTCCCATTAATCCACATAACCATCTCCTTATGACATCTCCCATTAATTTATATAATCTCTCCTTTCTCCACAGATCCAGGGTCCTCCCTCTCTTGATTTTATATTCATATTGCAAAACTGAATATGTGTATTCTGTGGTAACACTTGGTTTTCCTGCATATATTTGTTTCCAAGGGAACGAAACTACTGAGTTTTCAATAATATTAGGCCTTATACTCACTGGAATTTGTTCTGCATTAACACATACATGAAAACGCATGTCACATGCAAACGTGTTGACATGGGGTTGATATAGTAGTTTTACTTGCCTTCGGGGGGGTCATTGGACGTCATATAGGCCTCCCCAATACATTCACTTGCTGTAAGCACAAGCAGCGTATGGAAAAACTACTGTACACATGTAGTATTAGGGTTTGACTGTGTGACTGTTTGAAAAGCCACAAAACCAACATCAGAGTAAGAATTTCGGAACTGAAATACTGCAAAGTCCCAACTCTAACCAGTCTCTACGAGTACAACACAGACTACAAAAAGAATTTCACAATATTATTTGTCTCTTATATTACCCAGGAACGACTGTCCAGACTAAAACTGATGTGAATTATTAAACATGGTCCAAAGATGCTGTATAATAACATTAGCGCCATATTAAGGTTAATAAATAGTAACGATCAATAAGGTTATTTTGTTTATGCCGACATAAAGAAAGGCCATTTATGAAACAACAAAACTGCATATTGCAGTGTACTTGTTATTTTGCAGAAGCCCCTATTTGTCGGCCGCGGGAAATGCGTCCTTGGAGATGCCTTGGAAAATCATTTGGAAAATCTCTGTAACGCCAGTTCAAAGCCCGTCCACTGTCATGCTTTAACCAATCCCTAAATTATTTACAATTCTGCCATATGTATCTTAAGATACTGCTCCTTTGAGCCTCACTAATGTCATGGGAGTAAGGGTGGCTGACTTTATTAGTGTCACTATTGTACATTGATAAAAGTACTTTTATTATTCAGGTGTGTGTTCTATAAATTGCAACGGAATACTGCAAACGGAAGGCACCCGCTAACAGTATAGGCCGACGCTTAATAGTTGACTTGAAGATGAAAAGCTCTGTGGTCGCTCCATACACCAGGCAAGTCCACCCTACACGTGTCTTCTCCATTCCTCGAAAGTCCTTTAAATATCTTGTTCCAACATGAAATCTCCAGCTAACCTGCATTGTACAAGGAAAGCCCAGATCCGCCAATATCTTCCAATCAGAAGGGGCCTGAATCTACACCCCCACAGTCGCTGCCATCTCGATGTGCTAAGCCACGCACGTATCCATCTAAACAGGTGCAATTGTAGAAAATAAGCTCAAAATTCCCGTTACGCTGCACAGAGACGCTGTTTCAGTTTCGTAGTGTACTCTTGTTGTTCCTAGATATTGCCTGTAGATATTAAATTCTAGAAAGCTTGTTGATCCTCAGATACAAGTTACGGCTATATTTCCTTTCCATCATCCATAACTAACAGTTCCCCTATACGTACTCACCATATATAGCGCTCACCTGCTCAGAGAACCAGTTCAGTCTGACTGTTCCTCAGTCCCTGGGTAATTGTTATGAACTTACACGCACTTATTCTAAAGCTCTTAATTGATGCAATTAATTGCATCCCGATCCCAATCTACTGACATAATATGTTGCCTCAGTAACCGGCCCGTGTACATTCTATCTTAACCCATTAAAGGCTTTTCTTGCTCAATTACAGATCACTGGCATTAAGCATATCCTGCCCCTGCCTTGGTCAGCTTGATAAGACTGCAAAGTACACATGCTTTAAAGCAGGCCTGTCCAACCTGCGGCCCTCCAGGTGTTGTGACACTACAAGCCCCAGCATGCTTTGCTGGTAGACAACCAGTTGATAGCTGGAAGGGAATGCTGGGACTTGTAGTTTCACAACACCTGGAGGGCCGCAGGTTGGACAGGCCTGCTTTAAAGTGACAAAATACAGCCATTGTTACTATCAATGGAAACGCACAAGTATATTCATGACAACCAATTCCTGATTGGACAGACACAGCCCAATCAGGAACCGGCTGTCATTGCTACACGGGTCCACACAGCAATCTTATATAGGTCTCAGCACAGGCGAGTACAGGAGGCAGATATACTGGGAAAACAATGAGGTCCCTATGCAAAGCCGCTAATTTGTGTACTAGACTGGAGGAAGGTTTTGTAAGTCCTCTTGAAACTGAATAATCCCTTTAACCTTCCTTATTATTATGAAAGGGCCGTGATTATGAAAGCACTTGAGAAAAGCATGTGGCAATGCCTATTGAATTGCAGTAGTTATGTGAAAATCTTACAGGATTTGTCTGTTTTTGTACAATTTCTTCCTTGCTAAAACCTGACACACAGAGCGAATAGGGGGGGTCCATCAGAAACCCTACTTAACAGCCATGAGCCATTTTACTCATTTTCACCTCAAAGCACAGTACTATAATCTGTCCAGTCACTATACTGCCTTAAGTTAGTCACAACACAAGCCTCTCTGGTTGCTTTTGGTCAAAGTTACTAGGATATGACGTGTGCCCCTTACAGTGACTCACACCTATCGCAGTCCACTCAAGGCCGTTTTGATCAGATAGATTGGAAAATCCGGACCAATGATAATGACTTCACAGCCAATCAGCAACTTGGGGCCCCTTTGCCCATTCTTTTCATCTGCCCACTAAATGTCCTCCTCTGCTGGACATGTTTGTTCATGAAGACCTAGGGTAAAGACCTTAAGACTCATTTCTTTATTCAAGTCCACCAGTCCTCCTCCTAACTTCCTTGTCCTGGCTCTCTCCCCCAGTTAAGACCACTCTATTTGTGTCTCCCCCTTCCCTTTAGAATGTAAGCTCTCATGAGCAGGGCCCTATTTCCTTGTGTGCTCCTTCTACTATTCCATCACCCTCTGTACCTCTTGGCCTGCTTCCCTAGCCCTGTTCTCTTAAGCTTCGGCCTTCTTCTCACTGATTTCTACCATCCCTTTCACTATCTGTCCCAGAAATAATCTGATTTGCTTTACCCTGTCACCTGTGTTTGTATATATATTTGTATTATGTTGTGTCTTGGATCCCTGTTTTCTGTACGGCGCTGCGGATGCTTTGTGGCGCCTTATAAGTCAAAGATAATAATAATAATAAAAGTGACATCTGCATTGTAGAAGACAGATGACAGATGACTCTTGAAACGTTAAATTCCTGGTCCAACCAGCGTTATTTTCAAATGATAACACTGGGTGGAGAGAATGTTCCCAACCTGGCAGTGATGTTTTCTGTATTGCAAGGGAGGCTCAAAAATCCTTAAAGGTTTAGAACACCCCCTGGAGAAAGAATCTAATCCCCAAACCACCCTTAATGCATTCTCACCAGTAACTGATAACGAAGTCTCTGCACTCATCTCACCCTATAATCTGTTCCTTTCACCCTATTTTGTTCCAACTTCTCCATTGCATGGTCACTTCTAATAAACCTCTTTAACCTGTCTCTCTCCACTGGTACATTTCCATCCTCCTTTAAACATACATTCATTTCACCAAATCTAAATAAACCATCTCTCGATCCAGTCTCTTTCTCCAACTATAATCCTATTTCTCTCCTTGATCGACTGACGCACAACTGCCTGTCACTCTCTCTCCCTTCTCTATTCTTTATCTCTACAATAAGGATTCCACCCTCAACATTCCTCTGAAACTGTTCTCACAAAAGTGATCAATGATCTACTTACAACTGAATCTAAGGGCCATTTCTCCATACCCATTCTCCTGAACCTCTCTTCTCCTGCACACCCTTCAATCCATTGGCCTTCGTGACACAGTTCTTTTCTGGTTCACTTCCTACCTATCGAACCGCTACTTTAGTGTTTCTACCTCTGGCACATCCATCCTCCCCTCCACTCCCGCTAACTGTTGGGGTCCCACAAGGGTCTGTTCTTGGCTCCTTACTTTTTTCATTGTACACCTCATCTCTTGGGGCACTGAATCACTCATTCCGCCTCCAATACCACCTCTACACTGATAACACCCAAATCTATATCTCTTCCCCTGACCTCTCTCTTTCTGTACTAACTCGTGTAACCAACTTGCTTTCTGCCATCTCCACATGGATGTCCCAACGCTACCTAAAGCGCAACATATCCAAAACAGAGCTTATTATCTTCCCTCCTGCCAGGATCACCTCCTGCCCTCAAATCTCACTCACTGTCAATAACACCACAATTTCCTCAGTCTCCCAAGCCCGCTGCCTTGGTGTCACACTTGACTCCGCCCTCTGCTTTATTCTTCACATCCAGACTCTCTATGAGTCCTGTTGATTTCACATTCAAAACATTGCCAGAATACTCCCTTTTCTTACTTAACATGCTACCAAGACTCTTTGGGGGGTATTCAATTGTTGCTTTTAACGCGCTAAAACAAAAAAAACGTGCGCTCTAAAAATATTAGCGCGGTAATATGCGCGTAAATACCGTTAATACGGTAGTTTACTCGCTGAAATTCATCTCGCAGCTCAGGGAGCTGCGAGATGAAATGTAGCGAGTAATTACCGTATTAACGCTAATATTTTTAGAGCGCTCGATTTTTTTTGTTTTAGCGCGTTAAAAAGCAACAATTGAATACCCCCCTTTATGTATTCTCTCATGATGTCCCGTCTTGATTACTGCAACCTCCTGCTATCTGGCATTCCTGACACCCATATATCCACACTTCAATCCATCCTAAATGCTACTGCAAGACTGATCTTCCTCTCTCACCGCTCCACATCTGCTGCACCACTTTGCAAATCCCTAAACTGGCTCCCCGTGTCCTCCAGAATACAATTCACTCACCCTTACCTACAAAGCCCTCAACACCACCACCCCTTCATACATCTCAAATCTAAATGCTCTCCCTGCTGCCCTCTTAGATCTAACTCTGACCTGCGCCTTGTCTCGTTTCTGGTAACAAACTCTCTCTCCCACCTACAAGACTTCTCCTGTGCTGCTCCCTACTTATGGAATTCCCTACCACGCTCAATCAGGCTTTCCCAGCCTTCAAATATTTAGACGTTCTCTAAAAACCCTTCTCTATTTTTTTTTTTTAAAAAGCTTAGCTTATCCCTGATACTATTCACACTAATACACCCTCACAGCTGTCCCAATCTCCACTCTAAGCCACACTCGCTCCTGTTTCAGCTGTGCCCTCTTCCACTTAGAATGTAAGCTCTCTAATGAGCAGGGTCCTCTACCCTGTTTTCATGTCTGCATTTATTTTGTCTGCCTTGTATGTCCTTGTTTTAAGTATGTACTGTTTCCCCTACTGCAGAGCACTGTGCCGCCTTACAAATCTATGATAATATTATCATTAACTGTGTGAATGCACTGTATGTATGTAACCACCCTCTTACTCTCCCTATATTACCCTATTACCATCCTCTACACAGCTAACAAAAGACGACAACCCTTTGACCAACATTGCTGTGCGACTGATCATATAGCCCATTCAATACTTTATAACTTTACATTCTAGCTGGACCAATATGCAATATGATTTAGCACTTACCCTTGTGTATCAAACCATTGTCCCATTGTTAGGAACCCCTCCAGCCGGCACAACACAACCCGGAGTCTACTCTGCCAGTCAGGTGTTCACTGGAGCCCCTGATGGTGGGGACAGACTGGGCTGCAGACTGACAGAGGGCCGTGAAGTGTGTACCGGCTGGGGAGAACCCAGGCAAGCGGAGTGGAATCCAAGCAGAGGTCAGGGGCCGGCAGCAGACAACAGTACCAGTATACAAGCTGAGGTCAAGGGTCACGAGCAGACAGGGAGGTCGGTATTTAAGCCAGAGGTCAGGGTCACGAGAATCACAAGCAAAGTCCAAATCCAAGCCAAGGGTCATACACGGGTAAACAACAGCAAGTCCAATAGACAGGAACAGGGCAGAGAGCAGGTACAGCAGACTGGATACAGAGACTATAACCGGCAATGAGGCAGCAGACCTCATTGCCTTAAATACAGCCAAGAGCCAATCAGAACCTGTCCCACACTTGCAGGCTAATTGCCAGATACTTAGAAAGACCAATCAGGACTTAGCCCTGAAATCCCCACTTGCAGGCTAATACCTGCTAATTCAGACACAGGCTGAATCTGATTACTTGCCTCTAGTGCGCATGGCCGCCGAGACGCGGCGCTGAGGAGGCGTCCGGCCGTTGCCTTGGCAACGGTCGGGAGTTAGAGGGAAGTGACGTCCCGGTCGTCATGGTGACGGCCGGGACGCTGGGGCAGACAGGAAGCGAGCCGCGGCGGCTGTGAGTACCGCCGCGGCTCGTGACACCCATAGATTGCAAGCTTGCGAGCAGGGCCCTCTTACCTCTCTATGTATTACCCAGTATTGTTTTATTACTGTTTGTTCCCAATTGTAAAGCACTATGGAATTTGATGGAACTATATAAAGGATGATGCAGTCGTCAGAAAGAAACCTTTCTTGTAACACTTCCATGCAGATAATGATTGAATAAGCAGAGCAACATGATGAACCTGTGGACCTCTGTTCTGGTCTACAGTCTGCAGATCCGTTGATAGGAGAGTTCTCTGCAAATCTCAGCAGCTCTATCAAGAGATTTTTCTAGCTTTTCCATATCTTGTATAAACACACAAAGTGGACTAACAACAGTAGCACTAATCAACAGATACTAACAAAGGGAAAACTAGTAAGTCGACCTCCAGATATAATCAAAAGAAAGAAAAAAAGGGGTCTACAGCTGGGTACGCACTACAGAAATTTCCACCAACTTTTTATGCCGAGCGATTTTACATGCGATCGATGGTCCGATCGCTCGGTCCATGGACTGCATACACACTAGCCTTGTTTAGGACGATACAGGGAAGAGCGGACGTCCCTTTAGCGACTTTTTACAGCCATGTTGTCGTGAGCAATGGCTGTAATTTCATACTCACTGTTGTGGATCGGTCGGAAACTTATACACACTACACAGCGGAAACGAGATTGGAACGAAAACATTAAACGGTACGACCAACCAAATGAGGCGACAATCGTCCATTTGGGCAGACTTTCGACCATCGTGACACTGCACACACTGACCCGACTTTTGAACGAGCGTCGTATGTTGGCTGATTGAGCCGATTATTGTACGAAAACCCTGTAGTGTGTACCCAGCTTTACTTTGACATCAACAGTTCTCCTTAACTTCCATTCCCTGGCAGTATAGATTTCAAGCTGAAAGTGTTTACATGTCTGTTTACACCTTTCCCTGCTTTGTAGCAGACAACCCTATTTATTTCGAAGTCCTCAGTCAGCTGCTGAAAGGAAATCATTGGTTGTTGAGTGCAGTCACATCCTGAGAGATTAGAAGGGTCAGAGTATTTTGTCAACTTTAGAATTGTTTTTACCTGGCTTAATGCGAGGCCAAACAAGTCAATAAAGTTAAACAAAAGGGGGATTGATAGATTATCTGGAAGGGTGCCCAGACTTTTGCACGTGCCAAATTCACTTTTTTTTTTTTTTTTTTCCAATCTGAAAATTCAGCAAATAAATAGTAACAATGCATTAAGGGCCTGATTCATTAAGGAATGCAAAACTAACACACTTTACTTTTCATTATAACAAATAAACCCAACGCATGTAATTCAGGCATACGCACGTCTGCAGTCAACTACCAGTGGTTCTGAACGCCTCTTGTTGAATATGGGTGTAGGTACACTGTGTATATACAACACTTGCCGTATTGAGACAGACAATACACTGCAGGATATGAACAATACATATGCGGAATATAAAGTCTCAGCGGAATGCTCAAAGAAAATCAAACAAAAGTATTCAACTCTAAGAAATATATTCATTAAAGGATAAGACATTGGGGAAATGGACTTGTATTCCTTAATGAATGAAGCCCTAAATGTGCAGCAATAGGTTTGGACCCTACAGAAGTTGTGTTAAATTCTGTACACTTACATATTCAGTGCAAAGATGTAATTTGTGCAGGCGAGTCCAATCTTTTGCGTACAATTGTAACTGTATTCTACAGAGTTTGGGCAGGAAGCATTTCAGAGGTTAAAAACAGTGAGGGAGGAATAATTGAATAGAAGCTTACGTGATGTATTTCCCCTCGCAGTTAGCCCTATTTAACATCTCATGGGGGCAATTCCCCTTTGATGTGCTCAAAGGGAACCACTGCAATTGTAATTTTGGAGTAAAAGCATAAAATAAGAGTTGGTTGGATGTGATACAGGATGTGCCTGGCACAAGGAATACTTGGTGCCTCAGGAGTTCACGCCGAGATAGGAGGAGGTAAGACTGCAGGTTCAGGAATCACTAGCATGGAAGAGCTGTGAGCGGTTAGTTTTTAAATAATTAAAGGATGTTTAGAATTTGAGGTAACCCTAAAATAAACATGTCTTAGACAGATAGCCTTCATTTATACAGCAGGAGCTCCTGTTCCTTCTATATACTGTGCATTTTTTTTTTTTTGAGTCCTGAGGGTAAGTGTATTAACTTGCGATTCTGGCAAATCACTGATATTTGTCGATTTTTCCGGCATAGTTTAAAACGGCAAGCTGTTTAAAGGCAAGTTTTGCCTTTAAACAAATTGCTGTTTTAAATTATGCCGGCAACGTCACCGAATATCATCGATTTGCTAGAATCGCAACTTAATACATTTAACCTCTGGCCTCTGAATACAGGACAGATGATAATACTGAAATAATTTCCATGCAAGTCATAGTGTTTGATAATTAAAGCTCTTGTGTATTCTGCTTACATGCTGGAAGAATGCCAGATTAATAATTCAGTAAAGCAGCCTAACGCAATACCATCCCTATGACCAGGCAAAGTATATTAAACCTGTGTAATGTTCCAGCAATATCCATATGAAATTCAGGGCAGTATAAGATGTGCATGATCCCTACGGCAATCCCAACAACAGGTGGTTTGCTCCAATGCAAATCAAAGAGCAAAACACTATTCACATAAAACAGAACATGCTCCATGTTGTTGCATGCTGTTACAAAAACAAACATTATCCCATGGTTCCACTATGGTGGTTGCATGTAAAGTGCATCACAGCACCTATTTTTTTCAACAAGCGTCCAAACACCAGCTACACACACACTAGCAGATTTAGACAGAAACAAAAATTTGTTCATAGTGTTTATCTCTAATGTACATGTTACAAACATGCTCAATTTTGCATATATACATATAAATACACAGCAGTTCCCAATAAGAAACTAAAGCACACAGACAAAAAAAAAAATCTCTAGACCGCTCATCTTCCATTTCACTTCTCGCCGTCTTCCGCCATCACAACCGGTTGGAACTTGATCTCGTAAAGTTTTTCATTCTCCTGTGTGTGAAGGTCATTAAAGGAAATGGTTCTCATGTGGGCAGGAAGGTTCGCGAACTCCTCCTCATTCACATCAAAGTCTTTCATCTTGTTCTGGAAAAGCCACCAGTGTCCAAAAAAGCCAATGTCCAGGACCCTGTGTGGAAAATCGGACCAGCGAGGTTTTAAGTGCGGGCACTGGGTCATGTAGAGATCACATTCCTGGTCATAAGGCACTTCATACACAAGAGAAAAGAGCAGGAGGTTGATATGACGCAGGCGCCCCCCATTCCTCAGGTCGATGAGGCGCTGCACGTGCTGGTCGGATTTCCCACTCCGCGTCCAGGGGGACAGTAGGAGGAGAGATGCAGAAGCTTCCAGGAGATGGCTCTGGAAGGAGTCCTCGGACGGGGCTTTGGCAGAGCAAACCCCTACGCCTGCAAGGAGGGAGAGATACAGTGCAGCTTTGCCCGGGCGCTCCTTGGCGCCCACAACGATGTCCTTGCAGGCCTCGCCGTAATCACGCAGAAGGCTTCTTGTCCAGAAAACTGCCAGAAGAAAGCTTAGAGTTAGGAATGTGACATTAATAAATGAGTGTGTTCAAGTCATTGAAACCTGTCACAATTTTGATAGGACGACCTTGGAAGGGGCGGTATTTAACCAAAAGTGGACTGCTTCAATCAGTGCTTGTATATTAGGGGTGTGGTCCATGGCAAACACTGTCTGGCTGTGCCCAATATTCATGGTAGCGACAATCCTTAGACCAGAGATGTCCAAGGTCAGTCCTCAAGGGCTACTAACAGGTCATGTTTTCACAATATCTGTCTGTAGAAACAGGTGGGATAATTATTGACCCAGCCAATTAGATTAACTCATCTGTGCATGATTACAGAAATCCTGAAAACATGACCTGTTGGTAGCTCTTGAGGACTGAACTTGGCCTTAGACAATTCATGTTGCCGGGTAACAACGTGAAAAACCCACGTGGTCCGGTCACAGATCACGTGTCACTCCCCAAACTCCACTCACCAACTTTCCAGCTCTTAATCCGCTCCCAACGTCCCGGCTTCTTCTCTTCCACCGCCGGGGCTGCGCTACCAGAGCACGACCTCCGCCACAGGACCCTTACACACCGGCCGGCCATGTCTTTCCACCGCGGACACCACTTCCGCCCTTAATGCCCTTAATTGTGCTACACTAATGTCCTTCCGCCGGAAAAAGCAATCTCGGCCGTCAGGTTCCGCTTAGAATTCCCTTTTCAATATATTTTTTAAAAAAACGTATACTTCATACACACATTCTAATAAGATAAAACAATACAAGTCATAACAATACGCTATGGAATAATGATACCTGACAACAATAATAAATCAGTTAAAAACAAAACGCCAGAGTCTGTGTCCGATACAGAGATTAGTAGGGGGCGCAGATCCTCTAATAATCGGCTATGAGTGATAGACAAACGGTGTTTACTCCATGTGTTTACAGTTACCCTGCACAATCTACAATGGCTTGGTGCCGGGCATATATTGCCATGTGGGAAGCCGCTTGGTTAAGACTGTAAACGGGGATGACAGTGCACCCCCACCTCGGGTTGGAAGCAGTTGGTACGGTCCAAGCTGTGGTGACGCGGCCGCTCCGTGATGGAGGTAGAGCCGTGGTCACATGACCCGGGATATGTCACTCCGCTGACATGGCTGCAGCCGACCAACTCCAGTTCCAAGGTATGTACCAAGTGTACGGTGTATACACACTGTAATACAGACCTACACGGTACATACTATACTATACTACACGGGACGTGTACACACGCTTGTAAAACGCGTCATCCCTGTTCACACACATGTGTAACGCTGACGTGTTTACAGGACACTGATGAAGTTATATCTATAATGAGCTGCATAGCTGTCAACTGTGTAAATATATTACTCCATGGCCTTCTATAGCTTATAACAACAGCTGCCCTTGCTCACTACTTTGTGATTTACAGCTTTGAGTAGTCTGGAAGTTATGGAATATACAACATAGATTTTAGGATGTGTATGTAATGTACTGACACACCCTTCTGCATTCATCATTATTATTATTTATTATTATTATTATTATTATTATTACTAGAGGGCTCTGCAGATTTCATCGTCCTCAACAATCATCTACAGCTGGGTACACACTACAGAATTTTCCACCAACTTTTTATGCCGAGCGATTTTACATGCGATCGATGGTCCGATCGCTCGGTCCATGGACTGCATACACACTAGCCTTGTTTAGGACAACAAAGGGAAGAGCGGACGTCCCTTTAACGACTTTTTACAGCCATGTTGTCGTGAGCAATGACTGTAATTTCGTACTCACTGTTGTGGATCGGTCGGAAGTTTATACACACTACACAGCGGAAACGAGATTGGAACGAAAATATTAAACGGTACGACCAACCAAATGAGGCGAGAATCGTCTATTTGGGGAGACTTTCGACCACCGTGTTACTGCACACACTGACCCGACTTTTGAACGAGCGGTCCTATGTCAGCTGATTTAGTCGATTATTGGACGAAAACCGTGTAGTGTGTACCCAGCTTTACAAATATGTAAGCGAAGACCTACACAAGTGTAATAAACATTAACAGATAGATGAATACAATTATGCATAATAACATTATATATATATATATATATATATATATATATATTATAGTACAGGCAGGACCATCTTAACAGCATTATGGGCCCCCAGGCAAAGCAGTGCACTGCGGCCCTTACCTACACAACCAAAATCAGTGTTTAAACATTAAAAAACATGCCATACAATGCTTACCTCGCTGCTGTATCCAGTGGAGGAGTGTTCAAAGGGCTACATATAGTCTCTTCATAGTACTTCACAATTGCTGTGGAGGGAACTGTTAAAGTGGGGATAAAAAAAAGTCATAAATGGCCGATATACCCATAACACCACTCCACATGCCATCACACCTAACTAAATGCCCCTTGCATGCCCATCAGATCTCTCCATATGCCTCTTATATCCACATCAGATGCTTTTGCCCCCTTTTTTCTGTCTCCCCTATTTCACACTGTGGCCTCCATGCTTCTTGTGCTCCCCTTTCTGTCTCCCGTTTCACACTCCTCCTTCACTTACCTTTCTATTGACTTCTTTCTTCTGCGTTCTTCTGTCTTTACTCATCGCCGTCGTGGCTCCTCTCTCTGGGCTCTTCATAGAAAATGTCAGCCGTGATGACGTCACGCCCGACGTTCAGTGCGAGGGAGGAGTGGAGAAGGGAGGGAGCCGAGTGGGGCCCCGGGCAGTTGCCTAGTGTGCCCATGCGGAAAGACAACCCTGAGTACAGGTATTGAGGTATAGGGGCCTAGAGCAGGTAAGATGCGGTGAGGGATCTGAAGTTCCCTCTCCCCATATGCTTCAATGGCTAACACCATTTTCAGATGGTATTAGCCGTCGAGCACAAGTTCCGAAAATCGTTAAAACCTATTGGGACTACTTTTGCCTTTGAAAACAGCAGGGAAGCCGCAGATATCTCTGATATTTGCTGCAATGCTTTAGTTATAATTAGAGGGAATACTTAAAATTGCAGTGGTCCCCTGAGAACAATAGTTTTTGCGGAATTAAGAGCTTGTTAAATACGCCCCATACACTGCAACAAGTCTAAAGGTGCCTATTGAGATAAGTACAGTGAATTCCCTGAATACAAACATCAGGGATATTTGAAATGTTTGTATACATAGAATATCTGTTGTTTAGAACTTTTCATGACAGATCTAATGTTCTGTTTTCAAGCATATAGTCTACCCCAATTTCTTTGAATTCCGGATGCTCCATTTAGTAAACAAACTTAGTTTGTTTTTGTTAGTTTTTTTTACAATGGAAGGTGTGCTTGGCGGGTCCTGTTGCCATTTCATTCCTGTAGCTGTTATCAAATAGAAGAGCGGAGCATTAGACCTGTATTTCTTATCTTTAATTCACTGTGCAACCTGTATGTACAGAGTTTGATGAAGCAGCTGACCTCCTCGCTGCAAGTCCAAATGCCACAACGATGAGCGTATCCGAGGAGAAAAGGCCGCAGCATGCCACGTTACACGTAGGTGGCGATAGTGAGGAAGAAGATGACGAGACTGATCAGACAGAGGTAATTGTAGTTCATCATCTTTTCTGCACTTTTTTCTTTTTTTGTAATTGATGCACTGATCGCTGATAATGGAGAAATAAATAATTGTCCTCCGTTTAATCTTTTACCTTGTTTATCTCTCCTTTCAGCTCCTCTCACCTCCAAAGCAATCCTCTGGTTTCTGGACCTTCCAATATTACCAGGACCTTTTTGATGTAGACACCTACCAGGTATTGAAATGCAAGTTGTGTTGGGCAGAGCTGTGTATATACAAAATTATATAACAGCAATTTATTGCTACTCTTTTTGGAGAATATTCAATATCCAGCAATGTGGCGCGCGGACATTGCCCCGCACACATTGTGGGCGATTATGGTAGGAATCTGCGCTCATTTTTTCCCTCTATGGGATGTGTAGGAAGAAGGAGCAGAGATTCCTGCCATAACATCGCTGCGAGTTGTCTCCAGGGACGTTCTGGAGACACCTCACGCTGGATTGAATCTCCCCATTTATATAACGTATGCAGAGCTGGTCAGAGATATTTTATTAGTGCAGTCCCTGATCCAGTGAAAATTTCAATCTAATTTTCCCACCACACACTAGGAATTTAGTTGGAGGACAATTTTTGTTGACTCTGGTAGCAGACAAACACAGATATGGGGAGAACATAAACGTTTCTCACAGATAGCACCTTGGTCAGATTAAGTGGCACTGTGCCACCTAATAATACATCTATTTAGATGGTAAATAGACGCACACTATACATAAAGTACTAAATAAATCTTTGGAACAAAAGTGCAGTGCAAGATTATACAACTCTAAAAAGAAATGACAAAGCTTACGAACCACTATAAAGATAAAAGTTGAAATCTCCCACTAGAATACCATTCAACAAGGCCTTCCACAATGAATAACAAGTAGTCACGAAGAGGCAAAGACCCAGATCTCTGCTACAACTAAAGGCGGCTGTACCAACATGTCTGAGAATGCCGCCTGTCAGTTTACCAGGAACCAGTGATGTTACTGAGGCCAAGGGAAATTTTGGAAGGATATTTACTTGGCTTAGATGCCAACTGTCCACCTTCCTATAAACATCTGAAGTGCTAATGTCAACATCAGCCGTATCTGTCCCTGCAGGCCATATGCTGTCAGCATGGGCTCAGGTGTGTATATCCTGTTCTGCCCAGGCTTTCAAAACAAAACAACTTTATTAACAAGGTGACTTGTTTTGTACTCAATCTGCCTGTTCCTGCGAGGCCAAGTTTCTCAGATTTACCAACACATTTCCTATTCATTGGTTTTCTTAGCACAACTTTTAAGTTGTTAAATGAAAAGCATTATGTAATACTGAACATAAATACAGTAGTGATTCTTTTAAGTCTCTAGTAAAAAAGAAATCTTGAAAAATCTTTTTTGCTTCGCCTCCAGTGTAATGTATCTTTTAATCTACACCATTCTTAAATTAATGTGCACAATGCTGCAAATGTAAGAGATGTTTTTATAAGTGTACATATTTTATCCTCTAGACTTTATAGCACATTTACAAAGCTCATCTTCGGAGGTATAATATGGGTGGGTCTGAACGTTGTGGTGTTTTGTTTTATTTCTTAAAGAACTCTGAGTGCCATTGATGTAATATTTATGTCTGTGCCAGAGGACCACAGGCGTATTGTCTATTATTGCACTGTAGGATGCAGAAGGAACTTGGATCCACGTCTCCTTGGCCCGTTATTATTGCTAGATGACTTCCCATGGTGATCTAATGCTACTTTACATCGATTGTGTCTCTCTTGTCCTACATATAACCACCCGCTTTGGAGGTTGTCAATTCTCTAGTTTTGAGTGACATAACCAAGTCATTTATAAACTGCGTTCTCGCTATATTAGCTGACAAAATGGCGTCCTGCCCTGGTGCACTAAAAACTATTAAACCTCATAGGAATCCTGATTTAATTCCCTACCATATTCTGCAGTGTTCTACTTGTAAAGAAGTGATGTGCATTCAGCAGCTACTAGAGTGGCATGGAGGAGTGGTGTTGGTTTTTCCTTCCACAATACGCCTGCACTTCCGCGCTTAACCAGTAGACATGGTGTGGTGGTTTTAGAGTACGTGTAATCCGCCATTGATGCTGGACCGTTCCTCCCGATCCATCTGCCTGTAGGAAACTTATTGGTGTGCTGGAACAAAAAGATACTCATTCCATTACCTCCAAGTATCCCAGACCAATCGGATTGCAGGTCAATGTGCAGGGAATAAGGGCGTTCAGATCTTTAACATAGAAAACTAAATCTCCCACAGTGTATTGCATGGTCAGTATTACTGTATTGTTTAATTTTAGGTATTAGACCGGGTCAGAGCTTCCTTCATCCCCATTCCTGGAAAGAATTTTGTGAAACATCACCTGCGCAACAATCCAGATCTGTATGGTAAGTGAGCTGGACTGTCTTGGTGTAGAGTTTGTCAACTCCATTAGTCGCACTTATTTTCCATCTCCTCTACAGGCCCATTCTGGATATGTACCACGCTGGTGATCATAGTCGCAGTGGCTGGGAACCTGGCAACATTTATTCAGAAGCACAGCCATCCGAATTATAATTACAGTCCGCAGTTCCATAAGGGTGAGTGTAGTTACATTAAGGTGGGACCCTAGGCGCACTTGCAGAAACTGAGGTGCAAGGCTCTACCAAAGATGGTTTTATGCTACCCTCCCTCCTGCCTGTTATGAGCTTTATAAGTGAGGTTTTGCATTGCTAACACAATAGGCATCGGTTGTGGTGGTGCTCTGCTGTGGTCAGACTTCATCATGGCTGATCTTTCTTTTGCAGTAACGGTTGCTGGCGTTGCCATATACAGTTATGCCTGGCTGGTGCCTTTTGCTCTCTGGGGATTTCTACAGTGGAGGAAAGGGGTGAGCCTGTCTGTTGGGACCTACAGCTTCATGGAGACCGTGTGTATCTATGGGTACTCTTTGTCTGCATTCATCCCATCCACGGTGAGTATCGATTAGCTGTTGTGTGTGTACGACAGAAATGTCCCCTTTTATCTAGATAGCTTTGTGTTTATCCAGGCTTCTGTCAATGATGTTAAATGTGACAGGGTTATTTTCATCCCAAAAGATCTGCAGATGGGGCGAGCGATGGTTTCAGGGGTCATGCTGGGTTACAAAGACTGACTTCATAATCTGGCTTTATTCAGAGAGGTGTGGAAATGACAAAGCTGTAATTAGGGATTTCCAACATATCTAACTTGCTACACCCAAGCCTTGTTGATGAGCAACACCGGATTATAAAGTAACTTTAGGATTGCAATATTTTTCAGAGACTTTATAAGAGATGAGAGATAAAAATATTGAGTCTGTTCCATCGATTAGAGAAAGTTGCTATGATTTAGCAGCTCGGTGCTTTGCTATCTTGTTTCATTCTTGAGCAGTGACAATCCAGTAGTAATGTGCTTTTGGCTTGTAGGCTCCAAGCTAACACAGTTGGCCTTTACAGCTTGTAGAAGGGATGGCTTTATATAAAGCAGATAGACCACTGATGTTACAATAAGCCTACCAAATATGCTGTGCACCACTTTATACACTGTCCAAGATCGGCTAAGCTCTTCGTGAACGAGGGAGGTGGAACACATTTCACTTTTTAAAGCTGGTTTGTATCTTGTGTAGTGGTTGGAGTTGACACATTTCCCAGACTTCTTCTTTCCATTGGTTCTCTGGAGAAGAGCTTTACTGAAAGCCACAAAGTCCGATGCAATAGTTGAAACGAGTTGCCCGTGATTGGGAACCACTGTGTTGGATCTAAGCACTTTTAGAAGTTAATTATCGTTTTGGGGGAAAGGGCGTAAATTGCCAATGAAGGAAAAGCTGAGGTGGAAAATCAAGACCCCTTTTACCTACTCTATGGACATTTCAGTGTCAGATTCTTTTCTGACTTAATTAATGTCTCTGTAGCTCTGAATGAACGCAGGATGACAAGATACGGGGGAACAAAAATTGGTGTCCCTACCACAGCATTAAAACTCTTCCCCCACTGCAGGTCTCATGGGGTAAAATGTCCTATGGCTTGTTGAGGATGAGCCAGAATTGTTGTCCATAACCTGTCCAAGGATAGTGATATGAAGTGTCTGTGCTCTGTTCTCAGGTACTGTGCGTGATCCCTAGTGAAATATTCCGCTGGATTATCCTACTTGTGGCCACCTGTCTGTCTGGCTTTGTCCTCATTCTTGCTTTCTGGCCACATATCCGAAAAGATAACAAGATGGTGTCTCTTGGCATGGTAACGAGCATGATGATTCTACACGTGCTTCTGGCGGTGGGCTGTAAGGTATGTAGATGTTTATCCGAAGACTTGGGGGTTTTACTTAGGACCTCTGTTGGACAATAGCAGGACAAGTTTGTGATACAATGACTGAAATGACAGCCAGCTACTGCCATTCATCCAATTATAGGGATCTTTGTGATCTGTCAGTTAGAGATGATCTTTACCCTGCAAGAAAAGAGTATTGTTTCAGTACTTGATAAACTTTTTTTTCTCAGATGCTTGGAGGTGAGTACAGACACTGTTAAGGCTCCCCATCTAGGAAGCAGGGAACTGGTAGAAAAGCTGAATGCTCTGCAGTGTGTGTGCGCGTCACTTTATTTACAACGCCTATACCAGTCTTACTCTAAGACTTTAACGTGGGGGCAGTGCAGGAGATGTGAGATGAAACCCTTCATTTAGACTAAGCTTCAGTAGGTGCAGGGACTGATGGAGGCTTTATATTAGGGTGGGACTAAAATATAAAAATGAAATGTATTGACGGCAGACTGGAAGAGGGTAACAATCGGTGCCATAGCAGAATGAGGGTAAACTAATGTGATTTTTCTCTTTTGAACAGGCGTACTTCTTCAGGACTGTGGACACTAACACAACTGCAGGGTCTTTTGTTATCTCTACCACACCACATCCCCACATAACCACACACAAGCAGTAACCCTCTCTCTTCTTTGTGTATAAGGACTATATTATGAAGGACTGATGCCCCGTAGTTCTTTGTTAGTGCACTTTGCATACTAAATGACTCATTCGGTCCATTGGAAGTTCAACTGTTCTCTGATGAAATTTTTCTCTATTTTTATTGGTTGAGATTTATGGAGGTAAATATAATGTTTGATTAATAAAAAGTTGGTTGTCTCCTGTAAGAACATTTCCTTCACACAATAGTAATAACAATGTTAAGGCTGAGCTGATTGTTAACAGACCCCTGATCCTAAAGTACAAACTGGCTGCTGTAAAAGAGCTAATATATACACTGATCAGCCACAACTTTAAAACCACCTGGCTAATATGGTGAAGGTCTTCCTCATGCTACCGACACAGCTCTGACCTGGCTAGGGCATGGACTCCATAAGACCTGAGTGTGTCCTGGCACCAAGTCGTTAAAAGCAGATCGTTTAAGCTGCGAGGAGGGGCCTCTATGGCTGACCTGTTTTTCCAGCACATCCCACAGAGGCTCGATCGGATTTTCGCTCTGGGGAATTTGGAGGCCAACTCACCACCTTGAACTCTCATGTTCCTCAAACCATTCCGCAACAATTTTTGCAATGTATGAGCGCGCATTATCCTGTTGAAAGAGGCCACTACCATCAGAGAATACAGTTGCCATGAACTGCTGTGCTTGGTCTGCAACAATGTTTAGGTAGGGGGTAAGTGTCCAAGTAACATCCACATGAATGGTAGGACCTAAGGTTTTTCAGCAGAACATTGCCCAGAGCATCACACTGCCTCCACAGCCCTGCCTTCTTCCCATAGTGCATCCTGGTGCCATCTCTTCCCAAGGTAAACAACGCACACACATTCGACAGTCCACAGTAAAAGAAAATGTTATTCTTCAGCCCAGGCCACCTTCTTCCGTTGCTTCATGGTCCAGTTCTGTGGATATCAACGGTGGACAGGGGTCAGTGTGGGCACTCTGACTGGTTTGCGACTACATAGCCCCATATACACTGTGTCTTCTGGCGTCTTTGTATCATAGTCAGCATTAACTTTTGCCAATGTATGCTACAGTAGCTCTTCTGTGGGATTGGACCGGACAGGTTAGCTTTTGCTCCCCACTCACATCAGTGAGCCTTGGGTGCCCATAACCCGTTCACTGGCTCACAGTTTGTCCTTCCTTGGACCACTTTTGGTAGGTACTAACCATTGCATCCTGGGAACACCTGACAAGACCTGCCATTTTGGAGATGCTGTGACCCAGTTGTTTAGCCATCACAATTTGGCCCTTGACAAAGTCGCTCAGATCCTTACGCTATCCCATTTTTCCTGCTTCACCACATCAACTTCAAGAACTGACTGTTCACTTGCTGCCTAGTGCCATTGTAATGAGGTAATCAATGTTATTCACTTCACTTGTCAGTAGTTTTAATGTTATGGTATATAAAAATGAAAGATTTGAGATTCTGGGGTAGGGATTTTTCTGTACAAGAGTTCCTGGCAGTAATCCTATGGAAGGACCCCACATTCGGCCTGCCATGACTGATAACAGGATATCCCAGCCTTCGTTCAACGACATAGCAAACTTAAATAGAATGTCAGACATGATGAGTCGTGATAATGGATGGGAATTCTACTGATCTAAAAGGACCAGTAATAAGATTTAGAAGTATGAGTCCGATTTAAGTGGTCATTTAATTGCCCCTTACAAATGCTGTCACTGCCGATTGTCACCTCAAAATGTCATTATGAAAAATGTGCGTCTCGACTTCAATGTGAACTTGTGAAGCACAACTGGACAACTTTTGTGTGTTTAATAGTGTTTTCCACTAAAGTTAAAGTATACGTATCCTGACTGTATTCTGTCCTCTACTCTGCCACTGCTAGCAGGAACCAAGATTATTTTTCTCATCAGAGGTACACTGGAAATTGCCATTTTTATGTTTTATTTGAAAAATAATGGACTGGTACATGTTACATACAAGCCATAGGTAATAGGTAAAGTCCAAATTGTATGAGACTACAACTCATTGATTGAGTAGGAACCTTCGTCATTGCTGAGGAGTAGTGATTTTCCCTCATATGATTAGATCTAAGGCAGAAGAGGATTACACATGCCTGTACAACACGACTGTTTAAAATATAAAGAAACACTTTTGGCTTGCACAAACACTCCTACTCTTTTTTGCAAAAAAGTGTGATTTAAAGATGTTTTTTTGATCTAAAACATGTATAATCATAGCTAGGTATATTGGTAGGTATTGTTTGTAGTAAATATCTATAGATAGACTATACACATTTTGGGGAAAAAAGTTCAATTCCAACAATCAGCAAATCCTTTCCTTGTCTGCAAGAGATTCTTGTGACTATTAGACCTTCCCACAACATGGCTGCTTGCATTATGTACAGGCCACAGGTTCCCTTTAAAATTTTGGTAAACTAGGACCTCTTCCCCACAATGGCACAGTGATGTGTATTGGGCCCTGATCTATGGGTTATGTCTAGACTTTAGAGTATCTGAAAAAAGTGGACTTTTGTACTTACTGCTTTCTAAATGACTGGAGGGGACAGAGACAATAGGTTATGTTCACGTAGGAGCCAGGGCAGTAAAGACCTCATTTAATCCTTTCCCCTATAACCCTTCTTACTCCTCAGTTCACAATCAGCCCAGCAAGCAGATAAGACAGGACTGTGCCCCTATAGCCTTCAAAAAAGGGATTTAATAACAAGATCAAAACTCCACTTTACTTAGTTTGCTGGGCACAGACAATGGGATGTCCCAAACCTACTTCCACGGGAGGGGAGGACACAACTGGCTGGAGAACTACCTAACAAAGTCAGCTACATCCACTTGGGAACATTTTTAAAAAGGATGTGAGGACAACCATGTGACTGTTACGTCTACACATAACTCCTCTAATCCCATAGAGCAGCAGAATAGGAACCCTATGTCGTCCTATGGCTGTCAAAGAGGACAATCAAATCCTCTAAACAGTAGAACTCCAGTGGGCTGGACAGATATCCAAGGAGTGAAGCACTGTTTTTTTTGGGGAATTCCAAGAGTGAGGACACAAGAATGGCACCCAAGACTCCTAGTTGATTGATTAAGGCTGTCTGCGGCTGCACACTATGTGCAGGTCCGATCGACAGAGAGAGGTAGAGAGAGTGTGCTGCTCTGATTGTGCAATCAGAGCGGCTGGGCAGCACACTCTCCCTGCCTGTCTCTGCTGATCTGACCTGCACATAGTGTGCAGCCGCCGCAAACCTAGGGAGGACATACAAACTCCACACAGAAAAGACCACGGTTGGGAATTGAACTCATGACCACAGTGCTGTGGGGCAGAAGTGCTAACCACTAAGCCACCGTGCACTGCCCACAATATATCATGGCTTCAATAGCAATTTAGTTCAGTTCTGTCGGGTCCTTGTGAAAGGAGGAGCCCTAACACAAGGCCTGGCAAGAGGGGAAGAGACAGTGACTAGATCACTATACCAGGACTGTCTGGTCCAATCAGTAGTGATGCACAATGTCAGGACCCTTCTAATCTGATCTTTCACAGGATCCAAAGGATCAGCAGAACTTGGTGGGAACAGGTAGATAAACTGGTATGACCATGGAAACACGTGCATTGATATGTCTGGTGCTGTAGAAAGGAAGATTGTGAATTAGCAACTCTGTCAATAGATCTGATCAAATCCAAAAAACTTCGGGATGAAGGGACAATTCGCCTCCTAGTTGCCTATGTAGGTCACCAAGATAGAAGAAAAGGCTTTGCTTATTGGAGAATGCAAGATGCTGCCAATATTGCCTGGGAGCTGCAAGTTCCCACTCATGGTTCAGATAAGCGACCAGTGTGGCATTGCCAGGCTAGAGCTGAGTTGTCAGTTTCCTGGGTGGGGCCCTCACCAGGATTGTGTCCAGAGATGGGATCTCCTTATGAGGCAAGACTGCCACCACCCATGACTTTTCTCTAGTAAAGGCAGTATTTACAGGGACCTTTTGGAAGTATTGTTAACCTAAGATTTGAGTCTGCTTGTCACCACAAAAATAGCTGAAGATCTTGTCACTACCATGGCAGAATCATGTGTTGCATCCTCCATTCAGGGTTACATTTTCAAGACATTAGAGGTAAGATGCAAGATGCATTACCACCACCCTGGGTGTGCTATTTTGTAACCCTCTCCAGTTCAACCAAAGGTAAGGTCACATTTGCAGTGGCTTATGCTCCAAACCTAAGGTGAAAAATGAGCTCTTTAGAACACATTCTATTCTCTTGTCCAAGGGGGACCCTTACAGGATGCTGCATTCCCTTACTAAAGATGCTATCAAAACTGTTATCCACTCTCTCATCATCTCCCACAGTGACTACTGCAACTTTCCCCTATCTGACATTCCCCTCACCCATCTATCCCCGCTTCAGTCCATCTTAAATTCTTGCTGTTCCACTTTGCAAACCCATACACTAGCATCCCATGTTCTCCATAATCCAAATCAAATTGCTTAAAAAGCCCTCAGCAACACCACCCCTTTATACACCTCAAATCTCCTATCAAAATGCTCCTCCTCTCAGATCTACAAGACTTCTCACCTACCACTCCCAATCGGACTGTTCCACATCCTTCAAATCTTTAAACACTCTCTCAAAACCCAACTCTTTATTAGAGCTTACCCTACTCACACTGATAGTACCCACACTAAAGAACCCTTACAACTTTATCAATTTCCACTATCCGCCACACTCATTCCTTTTCATCTGTGCCCTCTTCCAATTCGAACGCAAGCTCTTCCATGGGCACGACCCTCCCGACCCTTTGTTTTCATGTCAGCATTTATATTGTGTACCTTGTCTGTTCCCGTTTTATGTATATCCTGTTTTGTCCTCTGTATAACACTATGGAGCACTTGTGGCGCCTTACAGACCAACAATTATAATAATAATCCAGAAGAGTAATCTTGGGCCTCCAGGAAAGCTGCAAAGCAGTGGGTTACCACAACTCCAGATCAGCCTGGGAGATAGGATAAAGGGTTATTGCCAAGGTACGTGGTCCACCCCAACCAGGATTGAGAGGTAGGAAATGCGGTTCACGGACCTGTATTACAGTGACATTGTCTGGACAGGAAACCCTGGAGGAGGAATTTGGGACTATATGGGCATCCGTAGTGCAGCAAGGGTCTGATTGTTGCAAATGTGGCAGTAGAAAGTAGCACCAAATGAATAAGCACAGGAAATGCTGTTAGCGTAGAACAGGCCAACTGATAATCATAGATTACTTGCTATTGGACAGTCCATGTCACTTGTGCAGGACATGGGTCATTCTGCATTCTCCAAGGAGTTTCCAGGGGACACCCCCCTGGATATTCACTGCACCCCAGATCCTTTGTCCTCCATTTAGTAGAACAGGGCTGGTCCCATTCTTCCAGCATTCAGGAACTCACTACAGGTCTCTCATTTAAGGAAACCTCTCCAATTTGCAATCCGGAGGCTCTGGAGATGCCAGCAAATTGTTGGGTACCAGAGAAGACTCTGGCAGTCTCTGCCCAAGTTACTGCTGTGATTGTTCAGGGGCTGCAGTGGTGAATGACACCACCTTACACCTTGCAACAGAATGCATGTAGATTTATGGTATGTCCCGATGATCCTCTCTTTACAAAGATGTTTTATAACCTAGTTAAGGTAAGTCACAATTGTCATATATCTTTAACAATTCATTATGTTGTATGAAAGATCCATACATCGATATATGCTTATTAGTAAATTAGGCCTTTTAGTTGAACCAGGATATATTCCCTTTAAAACGGACATCATACCAGGCTACAAATTGGTAGTGTTATCTGTCCCTCGGCACCTGTTACAGGAAGCCTAGAGTCAGATAAGGGGCTATGACTAGACTGCGTGTTCCCATGCTGTGACCAGAACTTGTCTTCAGGCAATAGAACATTTTGGGGATGAATGTGTAATTTAATTGCTACATTCTTTTTTTTTGTAGTTACATGACATTTAGTTTCTCAAAGTTTGTCTAGGATGGGTACATGGTGTGGTGACATTCTGTAAGCAGATTTTTCAGCAATGATGACACTGCCATAAAAATCTGAGCAACAGGAAGCAGCTGAAACACTTTCATGATACCTGTAAATGGACTACTATGCCTAAATATAAATTGTCCTGTATTATTATTATTATTATCGTCATCATGGATTTGTAGGGGTATACATAAATCAGGGACATAAAAGCTAGCCAAAATAAATGCAAACACTTCTGGCTCTTTGGACTGTGCAAACAGGCCTTCTATCTACCCTTATCTGGAGTATCCCAGATCCTGCGCTGATGTTCCCCATACTGGATTTCAATGCCCTGCTCCAAAGCTCCAGTAGTTGAGGCTGTGGATTTGGCTTAGTTCTGCATTCCCGGCCAACCAGAATGTCTGCATTCACGCTGGCGCAATGTTCCCTCCATGTTGCCCCTCTTCTGCAATGAACTGCTGCCATCCTGACATGCTTAAGGTCCTCTCTTCACTAAAGTTACCAGCCTCCCTGCGGCCTCTTCCTTTTCTCCAGCTCAGGATTCTCTTCCATCTGCTTGCAGCCTCTCCCTCGATACCTTCTTCTGCCTATGAAACTACAAATGGCCCTTACTCACCCTGCTTCCAGGACTCGACTTCTACCTCAACGCCTGGTCTTCTCCTGGTGCCCGCAGCTGAAATACCAGCCTCCTCTGGACCTCTTCATTAGGGCCCACTGTCTACCAGCCTTGGACCTGCTCTATCTGCTCCACTATCTACCCACCTATCCTCTTCTCAGCCTGTTCCGATTTTTACTCTGCTCCACTTCCATCGCAGATCCCATTCTGACCCAATACTACTACTCGGGGCCTAGCTTCATCCTAACACTCCTGGCTCTATTCTGGTGCTGGGCTCTAGCACCCACCAACCACAAATTCAGACATCCCTGCTCTGGTGCCTGGAATATAAGTATTTTGGTATATTCCATGTATAGACTAAGCAATGGCAAATTTGCTCTGGGAATGATCCTGAGGCCAACCGATGGGACACTGCCTCAACCACCATAACTTTCCCTGGGACCCTCCATGCTCTGAACTGCAACTATTGATTCTATATCTACCTACCTGCTACATGATCTGTCCGTCCTCATCTTAGACTTTGAGTTCTGACCTCCTCACTTGGACCGTAGCTTGCCACCATGGGATCTGGTCTCTTGCCACTGCTGCCCTCTCCTGGACCTCATGATCTCAACATTGTATCCTCCTGAGCTCACCCTTGGTCTCTCATTGCCCTGAACTGCCTCTCCAAAACACAAACCTCCATATTTGGATTTTGGTTCTCTATCCTCAAGCCCTATTTTCTCATGGACAGTTCCATCCATTGCTCTGGTACTGTACCCATGTGTTGCATATTCTTCCATGATATCATGAATCCATCTCTATAGTTTGCAATCTCCATCTGCAAGATGTTTGCTCTGTGAACTAAATATTTGATCATATTTATGGGGGCAGCTCAGTCAGAACTTTTGACCATTCTGGCAGCACTTTGGGCCACCTGCTTTCCCCCAATTGTCCCTACCATGTCATCTCCCCTGAGCCCTACCCTACATTCTCATTTGAGGTCCACTCCCTCCATCTCTTCTCTCCTATCATTTCTCAGTCATTTACCCTCCCCTTGGACCCACTTGCCAATTCCTTGAAAAGTCTGCAGCCTGGCTCCCCCACTATTTCTCCTTAGACCTTCCCCCAATCATCCTGAGCAACTTTAAAATCCCTACTGATAACCCTTCTGACCACTTTCTCAGTCACTCCCTTTTCTTCCAGTCTGAGCAGTTTCCGACTTCAACTCTCACTTCCCACTCCCTGACAGCCAACATCCACCCCACCACAGACAAACAAAGTCCATTATTGTCCTCTGTCACTCATTACCTGCTCCTAGCTACAGGACTTTTCAGGCTGCACCCACTCCGGAATTCCCTCCCTTATGCAACAATACTTTAATCTATCTTCTAAATTTTGAAGAGTACCCCGACAACACAGCTTCAGGCAAACTTATCAAATTCTCAAACTACCTTAATCTCACCCAGATATTCTACTCTATTACTACCCCTTCTACAGTAATATGCAAAAAATTACTCTTATTCCCTTTCTACAATGAACCTACTGCCCCCAACCAACATAACCGTGACTAGATCATATAGCTCCACTGAGCACTTTTTCCTTTTACCAAGAAGCAATATGTGGCATATACTAATCTTCAATTTTCCTATAGACTAAGCTTGGGTGTAGAGACGTCTTTGTTTTTTTATTAGTTTCTTCCTAACTGTAAAGTGCTGTGGCGTATGCGGGCACTATATAAAGACTAATATAACAGTTGCTATACATTATCAATATTGGACATATTTGAAATGGAGTTATTTGCTAAAGATTTTCTATTCTACACCAATCCCATGGAAGGACGCTGCAGCCGGCCTCTTTTTAAGATACACTACATGGCCATAAGTATGTGGAGACCTGTTACCAATGGAACGCATGTTACAAACACCAATTCTAATTGGTATGTTTGGCCAGACTCATTGCTGACCCGTGCATAATATCACGCATAAAGCCATGATATCTCCAGAGCTGCACATTAGCAGAATGAGTCATATATTGAAGAATTTGTTACGCGCGGCGGCTCCCTGCCACGCGCTCCAACCTGTGTCCTACAGCCGGGATCTCACTTTTGGGATCTGTCTCACCGTTTTGATCAGCGCCACATCCCGGCAACGCTAGGCAGCCGTGCGCAGTAACGATCATAACTCTGTGGGCTAATTTATAATTAAGGAACATGCAGCTGCTGGAGCTCAGTTGGGATCCACCTCTTCTCCCACCCGATTGGTCTCCTTGTGTATTTAAGTCAGGGAGGGCTTAGCCTCCCTGCCGGTTATAGTGTTAATTTTCTGGGGATTGCAGATCTGGTGTTTGCTGACTCCTGATGGATTTCCTGTTCTTGACCTTGGCTTTCTTTTGGACCCGCTTGAAGTCCGATTGCCCGGACCTCTGCTTGTTATTTGGATATCTCTGCTCACTGCCAGTCCTGATCTTTTTGTCTGTTTGTGACTATTCTGCCTGCCACGGACCCCTGACTTCGGCTAGTTTCTGACCATCCGCTCCTGTCTGGCTACTGCCCTCTACCCACCTGCCGCAGTATTGTATATGAGCTTTCACAAAGCTGAGTTTAAGACCTGGGGGCATCCAAGTACCTGTGAGCTTGAGCAGCTCTACGGGAAAGGCAGCTGCTACGGTGAAGAACTCTGTTGTCTCCTGTTCTGAAAGCTCATGTCAATAGCCGCGACTTTCAATGTGACATTGTCAGAGGATGCCAATTTTCAGTTCATCAAATTTCTGCCCTGCCCAGTTGTGAAGTGGAAAAGTCTAGGAGCAACAACTGCTCACCTGTAGGCCACACACAATCACAGAATGGGACTGCCACATGTTGAAGCACATAAAAAGAGCAACTTAAAAGTGTCAGATAACCATGGACAATGGGTGGTGTATAGCACAATGTCATTGGACTTTGATCACTTCAGAGAACACATTTCCACTGCTCCAATCATACTTCACCATCTGGCAGTCTGACAGAAGAATCTATCTTTGGCGGATACCAGCAGAAGGCTTCCAATCTGAATGCATGCTACCAACAGAACAGATTGGTGAAGGAGAAATCATGATCCGAGGCTATTTATCATGGATTGACCAGTGATGTAATTCCAATAATGGGGAATCTATATGCTACAATATACAATGACATTCTAAAGAATTGTGTGCTTACAACTTTGGTCATACTAAATTCAGAAAGGGCCTTTCCCAAACCATTGCGAGAATGCCCCTGTGCACAAAGTGAAATCCAAATAAAAAAATGATTTCCCAACTTTGGTGTGGAAGGAATGAGCACAGAGCCCTGATCGCAACCCTATCGAACACCTTTGGGATGATTTGGAATGCAGACTGCCAGCCAGGCCTTATCACCCAACCTCATTAATGTTAGTATGGATGAGAATCCCTACAGCCATGTTCCGAAATCTAGTAGGAATCATTCCCAGAGGAGTGGGACCAACTCCATATGAATACACATAGTTTGAGATGTTCAACAAGCACATATGGATGTGATCGGGTGTCTACATGCTTGTGTACATGTAGGGTATACAGTGACATACAGTTTTGCATCATCTGTGTTATGTCATAGTGGTCAGTAGATCACTGTGCACACTGAACTTTGTTTCAGCCAGCATTTAGTCTGCAGATTATAATGAAGCAGTCCAGCACTGTGAGTTACTTATCACTATTTTCAGTAAAACAGTGTGACGAAAGCAGGGTACCCAGCATTGTTAATAAAGGTTGACACTGCTAGAGGCCCTCTCTTGTCTGGTCTTGGAAGAACGTCTGGACATTTTACCTATGTTCTTAAATTTTGTAGCAAATAAATGGGTTTGCTTTTGTAATGTTAAGCTGTGAGTTAAAGGCCTGTAATTACACAATGTATAATATATTACACATACTTACCTAGGTACCAACCACTAGCAGTATGACACTAGATAACCACAGGACGTACAGGCATCTACCACAATCATACACTAGTGCGTCAACTGGTACCCCCTATCATTCAGTCATACAATGGAACGGAGTCTAGGGAGCCAAAGCAGAAAGAAATCCCAGGATATTCGAAGGATGGTGACGGATACAATGACCCTCTGAAAAAGATATGGGGAAGGTGACTTCATAGGTGCTAGACCATGGGAATTGGGATATGCTTAAAAGGATGAGCAGGGTTAGTGTTGTTGGCAGGACTGGCTGGAGGTTACAGCTACCATTGGACTGCATGAATCTAAGACAGACGACTGCAAAACAGACTCACCTTCCTGAAAGGGTCTGCTCACTTTCATGTGACATCTGGTACAGACCACTACCTGTCTGGGAGAAGCAGCTTAACACAGGTCCACATGGCTCGAGGATGTTCAAGTGTCTAGTGCCCACGGCTATGTTAAGTACTGTAACCCTATGTGTCAAATTGTATTGATATTATTGCATAAAGTGCTATAGCTGATCTGGTGCTTTGGGGTTTTAAAGAATGGGATTTTTGTACTTCAAATCAGAACTAGCACACTTTGAAATTCACAGCAGCCTTGTCTGGTATGGAATGAGAGGCACTTGAGTTTTTGGAGGCAATTTAATTTTTTTTTTTTGAAACAAATTCTTTAATCCACAGCGACACCCACTCTGGCCACCTGTTAACAGTGGGCAACAGCTGACCAACCAAGCCTTAACCTGTGGCCCCCAAACCAGCTACTACCAATCTTTTTAGAACAGGGGCAGTAAACTTCTGCATCACGTGATTTCCCCCTGCACAGAGTACACCGAGGAGGGAGTACGTGGTGCTTTCCCTCCAGCTACTTGAAGTGGCCTATCCCTGAGACAAGCTGTCCCTAACACAGGGTATACATGGAACTAACTGTGAGCAACACCATAGAGCAAAAGCTGGCATTTTTGGCTGCAAAAATATTACTTTAGTGAAAGCGTGTACTGAAGACTAGGTGGCCATTCAACACAGCTGTTCGGGTGAGGGCCCCATGTCGTCACCCAGAAACCACTCCCCAATCTAGTAGAATATACCATCCCATTTTCAGAAACAGGCTTCCCTATTCCAATGTAATCCTGTCACTGGTCTGCTTAGAGGCCAGCCATTCGAGGACTACCAACCATCCACCTAACCCTTCATCCACTCTTCTTGTTCTCCCTCTCTCCCTTGCTTCACTGGCTCCCTTTTGTGCCTGTTTTCACTTCACCCTCCCTTAGGATGTTAGCTCGTATGAGCAGAGCCCCCCCCCCCCCCCCCCCCCATCCCCTCCTGTCTCCATACTGGTTCTTTTGCTCTGTCTTTACTACATATGTCTCCCCGGAGTTCCTGAAGCATTGGTACTTTGTGTCTATTGTTCTGTACTGGGTCACCATTTGGTCTACTGTTTGTACGGCGCTGCGGAAACCTTGTGGCGCTCCAACAAATAAATGATAATCCATGCTGCACCCTTCACAGGTCTTGTAGACAAAGGTCCTTAAGTCCTGACCACATCCAGAGACTGAAGATAGCCCTCTTCACCTGAAGACCTACCCTGATATAATTCCTGAATAACAAATTTCTAATTGGGTAAGTAACCATTTCACCTGCCCAAGCCTGTTTAGCTTTCTGCTGACCTTTGGGAGGAACAGAGCTTTGTTTACTGTAGGTCTAAACTACTTACCTTCACTGCAGAGCTAACAAATCAAACAAGAGGTCTCCTAAATCTGTGAAAATACATGGGGAGAGAGAATCTTCTTTCCTTGTGGCCAGGGAAAGAAGCTCGTCTGGCTCAGGGCTGAATTAAACATCCCAGAGAAGGACTCCATAGTTTTGCACACTAGTGGGTAATTTATCAAGGTGCAGGTTTGAAAACACAGATACGTTGCCTATAACAATCAGATTCTAGTTATTTATGTAGTGCATTCTACACAATGACAGCTAGAATCATTGGTTGCTATAGGCAAAATCTCCACTTTTTCAAACCCGCAGCTTGATAAATTTACCCCTAGAGCTGCCTTCCAAGATCGAAGGCCTAGTGTGTCAGGACTGCTGAACCTGAACTTCCAGACCCTCCACAACAGCCTTAGTGACACAATCTGAAGCCAGGCTTCTAAAGGAGACCTCAGCTGCACTAAAAATGGAATTTAGGGTGACCTCAAGTTCTAATCTGTGCTATCCCGAAGGTAGAAACATTTGGAACCACAGTGATGGCAGACTTAGGAGCATAAAACCTAGGGGGAGATTCCATGTCACTGTATCTTAACTAGGGAGAGGAAAAAGGATCAACTGGTGGTGAACCTGAACTTGCTCTCAGGCTTGGCCTCCTGTGTTGTTGCAAAGGGCTTCCAAATGAGAAGGAATCCGTATTTATTCTTCCTTGAACCAGCACATTGTATGGAATCTCTAATTCCATGCTTGACTACATTTTTTTGTTTGTCAGATGGCTCTCACAAAATAGTCTACTCCCTGCGTACTGTTGTGAGTCCTCATCAAGGCATGAGGAAACAGTGTCAAGAGCCTGAAACATCCCAAAAGCTTCTGCTCCACAGGTTTCTGTCCTCTCTGAGCTCACCTTAGGACCCCTGCGTTACGATTTGACAGGTGGTCCACTCCAGTCAAACTACCCCCCTGCCACTGTAATCAGGAGATGAAGCAGGGTGAGAAGACCCCTGGCCATGTGCTACAGATTGCACCAATCTTGGGAACCAATTCTTACTAAGGGCATGGAAGAGGGTAGGTCCCAATTGGCCACCAGAGAAAAGGAAACAGCTCTAAAATCTCTGGCACGTACCAGATCAAAGACGCCTACCCAGGCAGCTTGGAACATTTCCATTGAACCCCCCCTCCCCAGGGTACCTGTATGCATACAAAGCATTAACAAAAGACTGACCCTTAGAGAATTTAGACTGGCACTCGGAATAGATAAAAAAATATATACATACACTAGAGAAATACATTCTAATATCCCCTTCCCAATGTAAGCGCCAGATGGGCTTTAAATTACACAGTGACCAGGTGAAAAGTGAACTGTAAGACCAACAAAAAGTTCAGAGCAAACTGCAGTGCATAAATGCAGGCTGGTTGTGTAAAGCAAAACAGACAAGAATTCAAAACAAAAGTGACTGAAACAATTCCAATTGCTGACAGATCCCTGCTGCTTTTTGGTGTGCCTGCCTCACTCAGGGACAACCTTGTCTGGAAAGAGGGGCTGGGTAGGCATAGTATTCCCATCCCCTGTACGAAGAAACCTGCCATCCATAACGCTATTCTGGGCTTAGTGTGGGGCTAACTGGACAGGGAGCCCCCACCTAACTCTCCATCTCCGGCACCAGGAACCTTTCCCAACCCTATGCTGGTGCCAGTGGTATGCAGCTGAACCCCACCTTCTAACCCAGGGCTCCACTAACCTTACTGCTTGATGGATCCTGGTCATGACCTGTGGAATCAATGGTATGGACCTCCTCCTGGTGTGGTGACATTCACATACATACCATTATCTATAATGTGGCCAATAACACTAATATATTACACTGAAATGTACAAAAATAAATAACTATTGCAGCTATGTGAAGATTTGGGACCTTTTACCCATTCGTAACTCTTCGCTGTAGCTCTTTAAGACAAGGTATCTTAGACTTCGACGGCCTTTAATGCCAGCAAGTTCTTTTGTATATAGAATACCACAGAAAATATATGTACATATGATCACAGCAAAAGTAAAAACCATTACTCTCTTCTAATTCTCCTGGATCTCTCTGCTGCATTTGACATTGTTGTCCACACTCTCCTCATACAAACGCTACAATCCTTAGGTCTTGAAGGCACTGTCCTATCCTGGTTCTTATCCTATCTAATCACTCTTTCAGTGTTAATTTCTCTGGATCCACCTCTGCTCCACTTCCTTAATAAGTTGGAGTACCACAAGGCTCAGTCCTAGGTCCTCTGCTATTCTATCTACACCACTGCTCTTGGAAAACTAATAAGCTCCTTTGGATTTCAGTATCATCTCTATGCGGATGACACACAAATATATCTATCCTCTCCTGATCTTTCACCATCTGTGTTGTCTTGCGGTACTGACTGTCTTTCTGCCATTTCATCTTGGATGTCTTCTCGCCAACTCAATCTTTCAAAAACGGAATTAATATTCTCACCCAAAAAACAGAAGCTTCCTTACTGACATTTCTATTGATAACATGACCATAAATCCCACCACGCAAGCTCGCTGCCTAGGTGTAATCCTTGACTCACAACTATCATTTATTCCCCACATCAACGCCATTTCTAAATCATGTTACATACATCTAAAGCACATTTCCAGAATACACACGGATCTCATACAAGACACCCCAAAAAACTTAATTCATGCACTCCTCATCTCCCGCATCGACTATTGAAATTCCCTCCTTACTGGTCTTCCCAAAGTCAGACTTGAACCTCTACAATCTATTTTGCACACAGCGGCTAGATTGATTTTCCTTGCAAAACGTTCTTCCTCTGCTGAGCCACTCTGTCAGTCTCTACATTGGTTTCCTGTATTTCAGCAAATCCAATATAAAATTCTTCTACTAACATACAAGGCCGTCAACAAAATTGCACCGACATACATTTCCTCACTTGTCTCAAAATATCTCCCTACTCGACACCTCCGTTCTGTACAAGATCTGCATCTCTCTTCCACTCTCAACACATCCTCCCATTCTCGGTTACAGGACTTTTTTCGGCTGCACCTACTTTGTGGAATTCCCTCCCTCGCACAGTAAGACTTTCCTCTAGTCTTCAAACCTTCAAGCGTTCTCTGAAAACCCACCTCTTCAGACAAGCTTATGATATTCCTCAACCACCATCTTAATCTCCCTAGGTTACCCTATTACCACCCTCTACACAGCTAACACAAGACAACAACCCTCTGACCAACATTGGTACACACACAGCCCACTCAGTACTTTTACCTTTGCATTCTAGCTGGTCCAGTGTGCAATATGATGTAGCACATGTCCTTGTGTTTCAAACTCCCATTGTCCCATAGATTGTAAGGTTGCGAGCAGGGTTCTCTTACCTCTCTGTCTGTATATATTACCCAGTATTGTTTTATTAATGTTTGTTCCCAATTGTACAGCGCTACGGAATTTGCTGGCGCTATATAAATAAATGATGATGATGATACCAGCCAGCCCTTGCTTAGTGTACAATCTTGCTGTTTTTGTGCATGTAAGCTGTAGCAGTTAGGTCTGGTCTCTCTCCCGCAATAGCATGTTCACCTGGATGAAGATGAACCACATCCCATACACCAAAATAATTGAAAAATCAACACCACACCTGAAAAAAAAAAATCCCTCCCAATTTTATTGAACACTACAGGTAAAATTAAGAACAGCTGCTGCGTTAGCAATGGTTTCCTACGTGTCTTTTGAAATTGCCATCAATCCTAAGCAGTCTGCCATCCCATAGAACAGACAGACAAATGACAGGTTTAATATCTTGCATGATGTAATTTAATTCCTTATAAAAACAAAACAAAAAAAAAACCTAGTTACGGAAGAAAAAAAAAAAAAAGAAAAGAAAATACTAACCAGAAAGTTAAAAGGGAGCCTATTTTATACACACAGCCCTAATATTATAGGAACCAAATGCAGAAACAACTGAGAATTTAAACGATAAAAATAAAAATAATGGACGGACGCATTTAGAACATGCTTCAGCCACTTTGCAGCAAAGTGGTAAAAACAGAGGTAGGAGAGGATGGGAGACTGTGAGGAGAGTCCAGCTTAACGGAATCTGGAGAACAGACTATCAGTCCAGCAAGAGATTCACATTTACTTCCGCACATCATGGCCCCTCCATCCATGGAAAAGCCCCATAGTCCAGCAGCCACAACAACAACAGCTACCACCTCTCTGAAGAGCCACACACAGGCTTAGTGCTTTGCACATCAAACCGATCTGCAATTTATTACAATCATATCTCATATTCCCTCCCAACCGGACAACGGTTCCAGCATATGATATTCCAGCAGCCTCAGACTCAATGAAAGTGTATGATGGGGTAGGAGTTGGGGAGCAAAAGGCAGAGACTGGGGAACAGTCTGCGCTGGTCTTGAATGACATTTGACAGCTGTCAATCACTTTGTTTAAAATACTGTCCTTGCAATTCAAGCGGCATAATTAAATGCCTTCCTAGCTAGAGAGCGAACGTTAACATTGTGATCCCAGAAAAATAGCAAAAGGCTTGTTTACAATCTCTCTGTATTCCTCCAAGTGTCAACCATACGTTTACAAGCTACACCTTTACGGTTAAACTGTGCAGACTACATGCATGCCATTATAAGGTAAGTGACCTGTATCTGCATTGGTATTCGGATGGCCCATCATCAACAAATATAATGATGCAACTATCAATAATCAAGCTTTACAATTCAGGTGTTTAAAAAAAAAAAAATTAAAGAAAGCAAAAATCACTGTTTTTTGGGAGCTCTTTTTGTGCTTGGATGCATCACTGGTGTTCCTGTTAACTTTGAAGAGACTTAATGAGACTTAAATGTAGCCGCATGCCTGCGCTCAGTGACGGCAGCTATTTTCTGCCCTGAACCAATATTCAACCTATCAATTCACAAGGAACCAACATCATCACTCGGGCAACAGGCACCGGTTCTTCATGACCAGATAAGCTGCGCTCTTGTGAAAACGGCTTCAGCCCACAAGATCGCTGCCCCAAGTGCGTCCAGAAGCCTGGTCCAACTCTCTGTAGACAGTAAAGCGTATGTATCGAGCCGTGTCACCAAGTAAATTATATCCTCAACCCTATTTTCATCGTGGAAGATACCCAATACCAGCAACATAATAAATATGACCAGGTTTCATGTTACAGCAGCAGAGGTGTCTGTCCATTTAGACTTGATCCAGACCCCACCCTAATGGAAAAGGACATATTACTGCATATATATATATATATATATGGGAGGAAGGAATCTAATAAAGGGATGAGTGATAATTTGCTTCCCAAAGGGCAGAAACCAGTAGCTAGTACATGAAAGGTTACAATATTCCTCCCCAAGTAAAGCCTCACTCCCCTTCCTTGGACAGAAAGAGGTCATTTAACTACCGTGTTGCAGCCCTGTCTGCTGCTAGTAAACCCTCCTCCATCTCTCCCCCTCACTTGCCCTTCCCGTTAAGTGTACAGAATCATAATACTAATTCACAGCAATGCCCAGGGGGCTATAAAGAAGAAAAAGTCCAGTATACAACACCTGCACAGGCTGAAAGAGCAATACATGATTATTTTTTTCTTCTTCTTGATAATGTACAGGCAATTTCCAACGGTCTCCATTTTTCAGATATTTTTTTTTTATGACACTGCATGAGATTTATAGTATTTCTTTAAAAAAAAAAAATGTACAAGTCCATTTTCAGAAAGCAAAGCGTCTTGCTCTCGGCTATGGTACAAATGGCGACGGGGTGGGAGACACATGGAGGAGCGGGAGGTTATAAGGAATGCAGAAGTGCAGAGGACTGCTTATAGGTTCTGCAGAGAGGAGGAGGAAAGCAGAGATATCCCTGCGTCATTTGGTTTCCTGTTGCTGTCAGTTTGAAGAGAAGTCAGGAGGGTTGGGGGGGTGTTGGGGAGGGCAGGACAGGGGAAGCAGAGGGTTGTGGGGCAGTGTGAACTGCTTTTAACTCCCATAATGCATTGTGTTGGTATTGATAGACATGGGAGAAGCCATAGAGATGGCTGGGCCACCCATGGTGAACTGGTTGTTGACTGGATAGTGGGTGGAGGGATTGGAACCAGCTTGTCCTGTAGCCGATCCTGGAAAGAAAAGACGACAAAAGTTCACACAACCCCCCAAAATAAACATGTGTACCTAGAATATGGAGTAAGGAATAAGTAGTAAGTAAGGAATACGGACATAGAGCCTTACCTTGGACGATGCCTGTGCTCATGATAGATCCCATTCTGGAGTGGGTGTGATTAACGATTCCCGTGTTAGCTGCAAGGAAATGGGGGAGGAGTGGAAGTGGAGACGGGAAAGTTATAGGAAACATCATCGGCTACAGTCATTTCCCCACAGTAGCCTAATGACACAGGAAGTTACACCGTAGACCACCCATACTTCATGCCTGTGATATGCGGAATGGGCTATGAAGCACAAGACTGCAGCCTATCAATGCACTAGGTACCAGTGACCTCATTGAGGCACAGAATTTCAGTGCATCAATAAGCTGCATTCACAAAACGCCTGCCTGCATCGTCTGCTGGTGGCAGGAGACTTAATCACAGGACTGAAGAATATAGCTCTGTTCAGAGGAACAGAGGTGGTGTTACGTAATAATGCTGTCTCTCTGCAGTTCCCCATACTTATTTTAAAAAAAACCAAAAACAAAAACAAAGCAAAAAAGTAAATAAAAAATAAATAAATAGCCCCAAAACCATAGAAAAAGCTAAACACGGAGATGGTTTCACATATGCATCAGAACATTCATTTGAATTAAATTTGTATGTCCAGGAAGAGCCGTGGGATGTGTTTTACAGTCAGTTCCCCTTCAATGGATTTGAAGATCGGGGGTCACATACAATCTGAGCTAGTGACGTGGCTGAGGTGTAGCGATTTAGTAATAGGTTTAAAAAGAAAAATGAATACCATAAAATGAAAAAAAAAAAACCTTCACCCAAAATGTAATCTAGTATTAAGTGATTTTTGCTGTATTGAGAGTAGATAAATTCTAGATTTCATCCCAATATAGTAAACTGTTTTTACATTTTGGGTGGAGTTCCTCTTTAAAAGGTTCAATCTCTCCGAGGTATAGCACTTTAGTGACATGGTCAGGGGGTTTTCCACATTAAATAAAAACACTGCGCTAAATTTCCATCTTTCCCAATAATTAAACGTTTTGCTCACTGTCCATTTGCATCTATTTAACAGGGTCCCATAGCGGGTCACACAGCCAGGACTTTCTCTGATCATCTTCAACGCTGCTCGAGTCTCACCGCAACGGGAAAGGTCCTATGGAGCGGCGCAGAAGGAGAGAGATCCTGGCTGCAGGTCAGTAAATAGGACAAAGAGTAAAGAGGGGACCCCAAAGTATTACTAGGAAGGAGAGGACTTATTACAGGCTTTATCTAAGGCAGAAAACCACTTTATATTGAGTTAAGACTCTCTGTAACATGACCTGGTTGGTGACTTGGTGAACGTCCAAGTCTGTCTGGTAAGTGATCTTGTCTCTTTCCAGTGGGTGAAATGATTACAAGGCAAGTCTCCAAAGAGTAAAGCAATAACAATGGGCGCACCCTAAACCCAACCCATGACCGACATGCAGAAGAATAGCATTTCTGAGACAGATGAAATTCTTAGTGAGAAACGGCCTAAGGATTAGGCTGCGGTGTAAGGACAGGGTTCAGAGGGAAGAAGTAGTTACGAGAGAAGGGAGATTATGGTATTACTGGAGGTTCCGAGTGTCAGGTCTTGGGGTTCCGGGTGTAGAGACGCAGGAGAACACACGGCCGCAGGCTGCTCACCTAAAGGGATGAGGTTACTGTGGCTGATGCCTGAGCTTCCGGCCATAACACTGCTGAGATCATACGCCGTGGGCATCCCTGCCAACACAGGCCGTCGTCCAGGCACAGAGGAGGAAGAAGAAAAGACAAAACAGAAAGGAACATTTATAAAAAGATCAGGTACAAAAGATTTGTTTTTATGCTTAAATTTTAGGATCCAAAACAAGAATTACCAATGAGAACAGCTGACGTCTTTAGTAGTTCATGTATACAATCGACAGAACACATGAAACCATATATAAAAATATAATGGATCCACTGGAATATGTAATTATACACATCACATAAAGAATGCCACAAGTAGCAATCATATAATCAAACCACCAATCAACTTCTCAGATCAGACAGAGCCTAGACCAGTGTTGGCTAACCTGTGACACTCCAGGTGTTTGTGAAACTACAAGTCCCAGCATGCTTTGCCAATATATAGAAGCTTATTGCTGGAAGGGTATGCTGGGGCTTGTAGTTTCACAAACATCTGTAGTGTCACAGGTTAGCCAACACTGGCCTAGACTTTATTTGGAGCACAATCGTCTCATATATAAAGTCTTGGAAGCACATTTATTGCAACGAGATCCAAATGTAGAGGGCCAAAAAGAGAACACCTTTAGGGTCTTCATATTGACCATCTATACTGTGCGCCAGTAATAAGGTTTCATGTATGAGGTACCGGGGGCAAGTAACCTGGTTCTACGCCGTACAATATGCAAGATACCTAGTATATCATCTAAAGCATTTTAAAATGATACCATTGGAAAGGTCTTTCGTGGCAGTAGGAAGTGTGTATTTTAGAATCTGGAAGTTATGTATTTTGCCCAAAAGCAGAAGAAATTATATGTACGCTGGAGTCAAGAACTAGATGTTTCTGGCTTTAAAGGGACAGCAGAGTGGGCTTGACAGGGACATATAACAAGGACATGGCTCTGCCATCCTCACTCACCTCCCATGCCCATTCCCGTGTTCATGGTATACGCTCCCGCCGTGTTCCACATGTTCTCAGAAGGTGAGGAGTAGTGTGAGCCAGGGGGAGGAGACGGCGTGCTGCCGGTGTATCTGGAAGAGAGACGCTCAGCTACCTGACTGCTGCGCAAGCAGGGGGAACAGCTGGAATTAGAAGAGATGGGGACACTCACCTAAAGAAGGGGTTCTTCAGATCCAGCAGATTACTTGATTTGGACCCAGTCTGATCCACCTGAGCAACAATACTGATATCATAACTCTGCCTGTAAGAGAGTGAGTGAGTGAGGGGCAGGAGAGACCACATGGACAGGAGCACACAGGATACGTGTACAGTAACGTCACAACGCTCACACCGTGTCCCACCTCTTATTAGCAATGAGCAGAACTGTCCCAGACAGAGTATCTCCAGCTTTGGTGAAGAGCGGTGACTGCAGAAGGCAGCGGACCTGGTACCAGTGAGTGAGGGGTTCTGTGGGGGCCGTGGAAAGCCAGACAGTCATTCTGGTGGCAGGAATGGGAGGAAATTAAAAAACAAAAACAAAACAAAAACTCCCATAAAAACATATGAATCTTTAGACCTAGCTTGCAGAGCTATAGTGAATATAGTGAACATTTTAATAACGAGAAGGGCCACCAGGTATAGAACAAGCTGTAATCTAGATTTTCATCATGTACCCTGTAATTAAATGTTTGCCTGCAAAATAATGTGTAATATTTTAAATATACACACACACAGTTCCATCCAGCGTGGAACACGAACATAAAAGAGAGTTAGAGAATTACACCCATGAATGTTAAGTTATCAGGACAGCCAATAAAACAGAGCAGGATAAAGGGACACTAAAAACATTCAACACCCAGTTTCTACATTTCTGCTTCAATCAAGTTATAACCCCCCCGGCCCCCTTCACCCCCACTCACATGGATCCAATGAATGCTACATCGAACCAGAACGCCAAGCCATGCACCAGGCCAGAATGGAGCATGTGGAAAGAGAAGGGGATCTCTATCCTGTGGGATAGGACAGAACAGTTACTAAGAACAATACCCACAACAAGACCCAACGCTATACAAACAATAGGCTCATTGCCATCTCTCAGTTTCCTACCTGTGCAAATCGGACTCTTTGGCATCCAGGAAATTCACGGTATACTTCACAGATTTGGCCATCAGGATTCGAATATCGAAGGTGTCCTAAAGAGAGGAAAGGGGTAGGGGACAATGATCATGGGAAGGAAATCAGGAATGGAATCAGTTATTGCAGGTCTCTGCCCCACGTACCACAACTGGCTGTTTGAAATACTCATCTACAGCAGCTCCACGCAGCGCAGAGAGATCTACGCCGTGGAAGGATGGCTGATACCTGTAGGAGAAGGTGTCGCAGTTAGTAAACCATTGTTGGGTTAGAACACGGTGCTCGGGTCCGACATTGGAAGAGTTTCCGGTTAACTCACCAGAAGTTGGCTTTTGTAAACTGCTCCATATACAGCTGCTCATCTGTGAATGGCGCTAGGTGAACATCTCCGATCGTTGGAAACATGTTACCTGGGAAACGATACAAAGAACAATTTTGGGTCCCTTACATGCACACATTCCCCAATGTTAAGTCATAGCTTTAAAAAAAAAATGAAGACTGTTGTCATTATGCCTGCCAAGATGAATAAGTAACATCTACAAGGCATGATTTGGGACCAGGTCGAAGCAGAGTGCGGCCTCAGCCCAGCCCGTTACGAACAACGTCCAACCGTTTCAGTAGTCAATGGTCACGGCTCGTGGACCATTGCTTCGACAGACTTTCAGGGCATAATGGTGGGGGCACAAGGCACAGTACTCTGCTGCAGCCTACTCACACATCAGGCCCTCCTTTGTGGGTTCTGACATTTTTCAAGGACCCCAACAGTGTAGAAGAAGAGAGACCCAGAAAGGAGTCAGGTGTCAGTGGTTTATTAGAAAGCAGATTAGGTGGTCTTACCAGTGCTTTTAAGGAACTTCTTTGCGTGTAGATAACTCTCCAGCATCCTCTCGTTGAATAGCATGTATCCCATGGGCTCGGAAATAATGATATCCACCTGTTCCGGAAGAGTCACCTCCTCCACCTTCCCTGGGATCACCACAATGCGATCAGTCAGATTGTTACTCTTCACCAGCAGCTGCAGAGGACACAGGAAACCAACAATAACGCAAACTCCGCTCAGCCTTGTCGCATGCTAACGGTGTGACATTATTCTCACCTCTGCGTGTTGCGCCATAGAGCTCGCTTCCACAGCGTACACCTTGCGAGCACCAGCCTGGACTGCAAAGAAGGACAGGATCCCTGATCCACAGCCAACGTCCAAGACAACCTGACGGAGAAGAGGAGAGTCAATACTAGAATGTGCGCCGTGGGAGAACTCTTGGCGCAAGCTGTTTGCTGCTCACCTTGTCTTTGAAGTCGGTGTGGTTTTGCAGGATCGCTCTCTGGTAAGTGCCGGTCCTCACATAATCCTGCATCATGTTCTGTTGCTGTGACAGGTAGCCATAAAACTACAGGGCGAGAGAGGGGGCCAAAGACACAAAGTAACTTGTTAGAAAACGTTGCCAGGAATTTATTATTGGTCTTCGTAGTTACAAGGTCAGCAACAAAGAGAGGTAAGGTGACTATGGGGGTTACAAAACATGGGAGAGCAAAGAAAAAATTAAAATCAAACCCCAAACTGCTGAGATTTTTAAAATAGAAAAATTATTTAATAGGCGTTGGAAGTAACAACCGTTTTAACATTTCAACATCAGCTTTCCATGGACCGAAATAGGCAAACACAGCATATAATCTATTATAACAGACCATGATTATCACTCAGAGAAGAGGAGGTGCGTGTGAGAGTGACTACCTATCAAGCAGATACGCTGTAAACAATGGTTTGGGGGGACACATTTACAGTGCATATTGTAGAGAACACACATGGTACATTTACTAAACTACAGGTTTGAAACAGCGGAGATGTTGCCTATAGCAACCAATCAGATTCTAGCTGTCAATTTGTAGAATGTACTAAATAAATGATAACTAGAATGTAATTGTTGCTCTAGGCAACAACCGTCCTGTTTCAAACCCGCAATTTAGTAAATATACCCCCATAGTCTCCAAATTAACTTGTACTTTACAAGCAGCCACACACCAACATATTCCCAAAGCATATGAAATAAACAGTGTAGTATGGAGCATAATACCTGGAAGTACTGCACCGCTGAAGACTCCTCTGTACGCTCACTAAATACACTTTTGTCCAAAGATGAACACCTGCAGTTCTTGATGATGTTGTAAAATGAACAGAAATCTGCATAGGAAGAATGGAACACGGTCATAATCAGGGCCTGCCTCTATTTTTTTTTTGCTAATGGCTTGGAATACCCTCATCTGATCCATTACATATTTTAAATTAGGTAATCGTTAAAGAAAAGCATTTCAAGATATAATGCCTTATGCTAAAAGTACATAGGACACAGCCACACAGCAAATCTTACTGCATGGTATTTAGGATTTGGCCACTAGGTGGCATTGCTCTACTCACTCTGGACCTCAATTAGAGATGGTTGTAAAGCAAATAAAAAAATGCAAATTTGGACCTGGAAAAGCCATGACGTGATGCGCTGGGTGCAATAATTGTTATTTTGCATGCAGGGAAAATACAGTCTGCCTTTGCATGCAGCACACAATTACTGGACAGCTTTAACTTTACACTGCACCTTAGAGTTCACTTAAGACGTGCCCTGTCCTAGATCAGTTTGCACAAACGTAAAACACGGCATAAACTGTCCTGTGCAGAACATCTTTCCAATACAGTGAGTACTTTGTTAGTAGAGAGCAACTTACCTGCTGGGGTGGCAAACTGAACCAGGACACTATTACAGCCCAGAGTGATGATGAAGGATTGCTTCCCCACACGACTGCACTCCGTGTCCGCACTGATCGTGCACTTGAACACGCAGACATTTTCTGCTATGTGGGATATACAGAAGGGGGAGAAGGGACAATTACAAGATACTGATAGACAATAATGTAACTCCCTACTGAAAACATTGTCCTATCCAGGTGTCCAATTACAACAGTGCAAGTTTCTTGTATGAGGTAATCGCCATATTCAGGTGTGGTTTACATTCACTGACACTTCTATGTTCCGTCACGGAACACTTGCACAATGAGTCATGGGCAGCATGGTGGCCAAGTGGTTAGCACTTCTGCCTCACAGCGCTGGGGTCAGGAGTTCAATTCCCGACCATGGCCTTATCTGTGAGGAGTTTGCATATTCTCCCGTGTTTGCGTGGGTTTCCTCCGGGTGCTCTGGTTTCCTCCCACACTATATAAATAAATGGCGATGATGATGAGTCATGTGACATTGCTATTCTCCAAATATTCGCAGAGACATTCCTATTCACTAAATAAAAGGACTCATTTTACCCATATCCATGAGCTTGTGTCTACACACATTGTAAATGCTACATTATTTTAAAATCTCTACTAATGTGTCTCCATTGATCAGCCCCCGTTCACTTAAAGCTGTCGGAAAAACCATTTACAGCTATAGCAGAGGGACCGGACAGCAGCAGAACATATCTGACCAACGGCTTCCAGGAGAGGATATGATCCAGTCATGTGACGCTCACACATCCAATCAGGGGACAACTTGGAACAACTGCCCTCGTTAAGAAACATTGTGAGGTCACTGGGGGATTTTCTACCTTTTTATAGTGTTCCCACTACTTATACACAGATGTTTGGTGGGCTGAACCAACATACAAGAATACAGCTCCCAAGAAAAAGTCCCTCATTGATCACAACCAAAAGTGCCTCAGCACCATTACTACATTCCTAGTGAATGAATGGATCCTGTATTGGTTCAGCCTCATCTTGCACTAGTATCACTGAAAATGCAATTATTCTTGGCAACAGTGTTGTTAATGCCTGTCGATTATAGTAAGATATAGCGCAGTGTGTGCATCCGTTCATACTAGTACAGCATCTGTGTCAGCTTACAGGCAAGTGCCCAGACTGTACCATGCATACAACAGCATCTGTGGTCTGCGATATGGAGACAAGAGTCTTTATTCCATCAATTACCATGACAAAGGCAGCTTCATTATTACCAGGAGTTTATAGGTTGGGGAGAGTCCCTGGTCTCCTGCAGCCCTTTGTGAGGCCACCACAAAATCCCAGAGAGGGGTCCCTCCATCCCTAGGCTGGTAACAATGGGAAGAGGCTTCCCCTCCTCACACAAATCCCCCCCTGATTTCAGGCCTGCAGAGCGGGACAATGGGCAGACACTACACACAGTGCATTTCTATAAAGAGGGGATTGCAAGGCACCCAGCACCACTTACACATATCAATAGTTAGGTTGAAAAGTAAAGTATAAGCAGGAACCACTCTCTTCCCAACAATAAAATGTTCTTAAAATACAGATGCAATGTTTCGCAGCAGAGACTTCTGGGATATCCTTACACTTTTTTAAACATTTTCACTTTTTTTAAACAGAGCACCTGGGAGTTATTTAAAGGACTCATCGTACTGAATTAGTATTTAACTGGACATTTTTTAAAATAAATTACATGTCATGTAACTTAACAAGCATATTACATCAGGTTTGAACAGTAAGATGTATAATCAAGGAGCCAACCAAAAGGAAAAGACCCACCTATAACACTGCAGTACTCACCGAAAAAATAAATATATATCTATATATCTATCTATGGTGTGACTCATTGAAATTTAGACATTAAAAGACACACACAAGACATTTTCAGATTTTTTTTTTTTGGGGTGCTGTGCATATATGGTACCAGATATAAAGCCCACATGGTGGTTAACATTCACAGTGCCTTCAACATTTTACACTAGGTCGCAGTGACCCTCAGCTGTATGACCAGGCATAGGATGTACACTTACATCCTGAGAGTCAGAATACAGCTGGCACAATGCAATGAAGACACCGGCCACTATGGCAGACAGTCTTTTATATGGCAAACATAGAATCATTGCTGATCTAGAGTGTGGTATACACAGTAACACCAACTAGAAGTACACAGTACAATGAGGACATGAGACATTGCTATTTTGTGGCAGATTAACAAAACCAAATCAGGCGTGTAAAGGAATAGTGGAAACCTAATACTTGCCTAATAGAGATCACTTTTCAGAGGCTTAGGAAAGGCATTAAAGTGGTTATTGACATTTAGACAACACTTTCTTAAGCCAGGTACACACTACAGAAATTTCGACCAACTTTTTATGCCGAGTGATTTTACATGCGATCGATGGTCCGATCGCTCGGTCCATGGACTGCATACACACTAGCTGTGTTTAGGACGATAAAAGGAAGAGCGAACGTCCCTTTAGCGACTTTTTACAGCCATGTTGTCGTGAGCAATGACTGTAATTTCGTACTCACTGTGTGGATCGGTCGGAAGTTTATACACACTACACAGCGGAAACGAGATTGGAACGAAAATATTAAACGGTACAATCCAACCAAATAAGGCGATAATCGTCCATTTGGGCAGACTTACGACCATTGTGTCACTGCACACACTGACCAGACTTTTGAACGAGTGGTCGTCTGTTTGAGCCAATTATTGGATGAAAACAGTGTAGTGTGTACCCAGCTTAAACCAATCATGTCTCCCTCGAGTATAGCAATTAGGGATCCGGCTGCCCCAGAGAATCCCAGGTACCGGTATTAAAGAGCTGGCTTAGACCTTTCCATGCCTGTTAAAACCAGCACACTGCAAGCTGCACACAGGGCTTCAATAGACCGCTTTCATTCAGGTAACAGGGGTGATGACCATATTTGCCAAAAGTGGGGGGTCCACAGGCATCTCCTAAGTGGATAACATTCTTATAGCAGAAATAGCACAAACAATAGTCCAGGTCTCCATGCCTAGTACTGAGATCACCCTCTCAGGTACTGATCACAAGATGGGATATTGGCAAGTAGAGAAGAATAGACAAGTGTAATGAAGAGTTTAAAGGTGGAAGAATGGAAGAGTCTAGTTGTGAGGCGATCAAATAAGATAGCTAGAGATAGTGGTAGAATTCCAGAATTGGTATCAGCTTCAGAGCCCCGAGAAATGATACCGCACAACGTCAGGAATATCAATAGAGTTATGCAAGTCCTAGGGAAACAACCTAAAGGGGGAAAAGACCATTCTACTACGCTAAACCGATCATTTGTACTTAAGATGGCTCCTGTCGGCAGTCTCAAAGATCTGGTAACCAAAGAGGCACATAGAGGCGACCGGGTGCAGCCATTCTAAGACTCAACCCATCTAGTAGTGTCTTGTAAATGAGCCATTGAGTAACGTGTGCTCAACTAGACACCCCTAAAAAAGGAGAAGACCAAATCTGGGAGATCTGAGCCCCATGAAAGTGGTAGGCAGAACAGATCTAGCTACAAGAGGGAATTCCTCCTCCCCACAAAGACTGAACCTGCAGCCCCCAGATCCTTCCTGCGTTGATGTCCGATTTGTTAGTGATAGCTGGTAACACTTAAAATGCCTGCTGATATGTTATCACATCCATGTCTCTGATTAAATGTAGTGATTTGACATATTACCAAAATTAAGGGTGATGTACGGCCCTTTTGAAGGTTAGCTATACGGCCCCTGTAGTGTATTAGGTTGCCTATCAATGATCTAGACTAAAGATTCTCAATTCCAGTGATCAAGTAATACAAAAGATTATCATCAGCTATTTATATAGCGCTACTAATTCCGCATCACTGTACAGAGAACTCATTCACATCAGTCCCTGCCCCATTGGAGCTTACAGTCTAAACCTAACACACAGACAGAGACAGACTAGGGTCAATTTGATAGCAGCCAATTAACCTACTAGCATGTTTTTGAGTGTGGGAGGAAACCGGAGTACCCGGAGGAAATTGGGATTTCCAGCTGTGGTGAGATAACTGCACAGAGTACAAAGAATAAATAAGGAAAAAGACAAAAAGATGACCTGTTGAATAGCCGAGGAGAGGTCAGAAACTTGCTTTATACCGAGGAACAGTTCAGATGTGGTGCTAGCTCAGACTATAACATACATGTAAAAAAACAGTCAAACAAGTTTCCTTTTTCTTTTACATGAATCAGCAATCAAACTTCCTACAAAATAGGAGGAACACAATTCACTAAGCTAAGCGCAAGTGATTTAACACTTTAAGACAAAGATTGTGAGGTGTTTGAAAATTTAGACAGCATTTGTAGAAGCAGTAGATTAAAGTGCCTTTGCAGGCCAACCTTCATCTATGTTCCACAGAAGACCAATGGTAAGACCACAGGAGGCCACGGAGTACATTACACTACAATAGGACAGTAAACAGGCTCAAGAGAATAAGATGGCTTGCATGGAATCCAACCCATTTCTAGCCCCAGGGTATTAAAATCTAATATGCACATATTTCCAGGGTATTTTAAACAGTGCAAGCTGTTTTTTAACCTGTAATCAAATATTTTATACTACTTTACTCTACTCAAAGATGAAGTTACTGTACTTAAAGCATAGAAAACCCTACTGTTCCACAGGCAAACACTAAAAACATTATTTTTATGCCATGCAGACATTGTCTCGGAGGCTATATACATTTACACAATCAAAGTGAAATATAATGGAAGTGTATTTTCTTTGATATAATCAGCTATAGGTGGCAGAAGAGTGTGTTAGATAGTGGAACTGCTTTATAGGCAGTCAGTAAAAATGTTAAAAGCTCTGGCCAAGGTGAAACAATGAAAGGGAAGCAGGATGTATCTGAATTTGTGACTCTCTTTGAAAAGATTTTTCCCTCCTCGTGGCCAGTTAGGTTTGACATATTCTATTCTAAACTGGAATAACACAGATTCTCGAGCATTGGTGTCCAGGAGCCAGTATGACTAACAGGATGTCAGGGACTACACTAACCTACATATTTTAACAAATTCTGGGAATTTTTCCAGGCATGTCAAAGCCAATATCCTGAAATTTATAGCAACGCACACAGGCACATAAAAAAAGGGAACACATGCGCTGGCTGCCTTCGCAATAATGTCATGCCCAGTACACAGACAGCTCAAGTCAATAATATGTGTAAGATCACAAAAGGAACATCAATTCTTCTTTTAATAACTGTAACCTAAAGCAACCAGATTCAAGTTGAGGTTAGAGTTGTCCCCTATTAAATAAGCCCAGCACTGAGAAATACATCAAGTCACCGACAACTGCTCTGTAGTGCTTCCGATCAAAATGCCAACTAAAATACTAGATAGAAAGGGCACAGCAATCACATGCCAGGCATAGTGACCGACCTTCAGTCATCCATATAGTAAGTATATATTTCCAGGCACCTTTTTACCCAAGTGGAGTAAAGCAGTTACCATAATAAGTGAAGATTGCAATATTAGTGTGCAACAGGTTTCTATTTGCCAGATACTCTAAGCACACTAGGGGGTAAATGTATTAATGTCCGGATTCTTCAACTCCGGCGTGTTCAGCGTCTTCTGCGATTAAATCTAAAGCGGCGCTGCATTGTAAAGGGAAGTTTCCCTTTACAATGCAGCGCCGCTTTAAATTTAATCGCCGAAGACGCTGAACACGCCGGAGTTGAAGAATCCGGACATTAATACATTTACCCCTAGAAGGCCATTAGAAACCTGGGTCCCCATTACCTTGGAAAACATACACACCGACATTATATTTATCCCATAATATTCAATAAGCATAGACACAGTACTATAAACTTCTGCACACTTTTATAAAAAGCTTAACCTCCCAACCTATCCTCCAGACACTATACAAAAAGGATGCATGTATATGTATACAAAAAGCTAAGCAATATACATCCACCCTACAGAAACACTAAATATATAAAATAGTTATCTAATGCTATATCCCCCTCCGATCATTGACACAATATAGCCCCTCTCTCCTCCCCAGCCTCAAGGACCTACACCCAGTGCTATCTGCCCTCTACTAGCTCTATGCACACCCCTATACAGTACTATCTGCCCTCTCCTGCCTCTATGCATTACATGCATACCCGTATACAACGCTATCTGCCCTCCCCTAATCTCCAGGCACCATTATACAGCGCTATCTGCCCTCTTCTAATCCCCAGGTACCATTATACAGCGCTATCTGCCCTCTCCTAATCAATCCCCAGGCACCATTATACAACGCTATCTGCCCTCTCCTAATCAATCCCCAGGCACCATTATACAGCGATATCTGCCCTCTCCTAATCCGCAGGCACAATTATACAGCGCTATCTGCCCTTCCCTAACCCCCAGGCACCATTATACAACGCTATCTGCCCTCTCCTAATCAATCCCCAGGCACCATTATACAGCGATATCTGCCCTCTCCTAATCCGCAGGCACCATTATACAGCGCTATCTGCCCTCCCCTAACCCCCAGACACCATTATACAGCGCTATCTGCCCTCTCCTGTCCCCAGGCACCATTATACAGCACTATCTGCCCTCAGGCACCATTATACAGCGCTATCTGCCCTCCCCTTACCTTCAGGCACCATTATACAGCGCTATCTGCCCTCCCCCTACCTTCAGGCACCATTATACAGCGCTATCTGCCCTCTCCTGCCTCCAGGCACCATTATACAGCGCTATCTGCCCTCAGGCATCACTATACAGCACTATCTGCCCTGTCCTGCCCCCAGGCACCATACTCGTATCACTATACAGCGCTATCTGCCCTCCCCTTACCTTCAGGCACCATTATACAGCGCTATCTGCCCTCCCCTTACCTTCAGGCACCATTATACAGCGCTATCTGCCCTCTCCTGCCCCCAGGCACCATTATACAGCGCTATCTGCCCTCAGGCATCACTATACAGCACTATCTGCCCTCTCCTGCCCCCAGGCACCATACACGTACCATTATACAGCGCTATCTGCCCTCTCCTGCCCCCAGGCACCATACACGTACCATTATACAGCGCTATCTGCCCTCTCCTGCCCCCAGGCACCATACACGTACCATTATACAGCGCTATCTGCCCTCTCCTGCCCCCAGGCACCATACACGTACCATTATACAGCGCTATCTGCCCTCTCCTGCCCCCAGTCACCATACACGTACCATTATACAGCGCTATATCTCCTCCCCGAGTCTCCAGCCGCAGCTCCCGCTGCTCTGCGTGTCTCTGGATCTCCCCGTTGGCGTCCCCGATACTGAGGAGCCGCACGCCGGGAAACACCGACACCGTCGCCATCTTTACAGAGGCGGGCACAGCGGCCGGCGCAGGGAATTATGGGAGGGAGGAGGAGAGCAGGAGATGGATGGAGGACAGCGACACACAAAGGCCAGGAGGGAACAGCGGCGCCAGGCTGCCTAACAGTTCTAGGAACGGAGGGTTGGGCGAGCGACATCTTGTGGTGATAGCTGGGTAATACACTTCCCAGTTTAACAGAAGAGTGCTTTGTCTCGTAATGAGGAGCGCTGAGGACACCCAGAGGTAACAGTGTGGTATGGCAGGTTAGAAGCCAGAGGTCAAAATAACATATTCAATGTATTGATTGTGAGTCTGCAAATTGTAAGTGTATGTTAATTATTAAATGGGTGTTTGTTTTCGTTTTGCTTGTTTAAAATTGTGTATGTACGTCTTAACAATAATGACTATATGTTTGTCCCTTGTTTTCTTGATTTACTATGTATTTTATACGCCGCTTGCAAAATCTTCTGGAGTCCTATAAATAAAGGTTATTATTATTATTATTATTATTATTATTAATAATAATAATAATAATAATAATAATAATAATAATTTATTTTACTGTACAGGTCCCAACTGCAATTGCTGGGAATCTTTAACATGGACCAATCAAGTTCTCCTTTATGTTACTTTTCAGTCTTCCTCCTTCCAAATTCAAAGTTCTCTTGTTTTAGAAATCCTCTTATTTTTTTTAAAATAAATACTAAATTCCTGAATTCTTTTACCACCATACCTCCCAAACATCCCAATTTAGGCGGGATAGTTGCAATATGAGGGCTCTGTTCCATCATCTGGATCAGGACAGCTTTGTCCCATGGTTGGGAAAGTTGGGAATTATTCTGTTCACTGCTGCTTTGCATGACAGGGCCAGCTTAATGCCATATATGCCAATTATTGAGATCTCCCTTCTGGAAAGGAAGATCTCACTGGCGTTTGTGGGCGTGTGGATGAGCGGGACACATTATTAGGCCCCGTCCCCAGTGAAGGGCTCACCTGAAACTCTGGTGTCTGGTGAGCTCCTTCCATCTTTCACAGCGGCATCCCCCTTATTGGCCGGGTCGGTGAGCCAATCAGGGCTCACCTCCGGCCATTTAAAAGTCTGGCGCCGCGTGACATCGGCGCATTTGCAGCTATATAAGCAGCTAGGCGCTGCCATTTTATATTCATTCCGACGGTGGAGCGGAGTGAAGAGGATGTCGTGGGGCGTCCGGAAGAGAAGAAGACGGCGGCAGCAGAAGTGGCAGGGAGCCCTTGTAAGGGCTAGAAGCTACCCTGCCACGAGAAGACAGTCGCCGGAAAGAAAACAGAAGATGACGAGATCAAGAACCAGAAGAGATCATCGGCGGGGAGCCCTTGTAAGGGCTAAGAGTGTCCCCGCCTAGAAGACAGTAGAAAGGCCAGCGCCGAAGAGGAGAATCAACACCGCCGGCTGGAGGGTCAAGACCCAAAGACACCGAGCAGGTAAGTACATTAGTCTGGTAGGTTGGGCACAAGGCCTGTGAGCACAGTTCGGGCAATAGGCTCGTTGGCCAGGTAGGGGGGCACAAGGACCCAGCCTAATTACGGTATTTAAGCACTAGCCCATAGGTAGGGTCATTGGGACCAGGCAATTATACTTAGTGAAAGGGCAGTAGGCCCATTATAGTTAGGGAAGGGGCTCCAGGCCTCTGCAGCTAGTTGGGGCACAAAGCCTCTAGGGTCAGGGCTGCCACCAGAAATTGTGGGGCCCAGTACAAATGTAACAGGAAGGGCCCCCCTTATACATTTGCCTCCCTCTGCCCCATGCTCTACAGTCCACCCCATCCCTTGTTCCATCTTACCCCTGCAGTAGTTTATTTACCTCTCTGCATCTTTTTGCTGTCTCCTTTTAGCTCCTCTCTCTTGACAGCTCTGTGATGTTATTAATTACATGACATCAACTATGCTGCAGGGAGCCCCTCTGCCTTGTCGCGGCTCTCTGCCCAGGTGCCAGGCACCTGGGTGACTGGGATTGGAGCAAATGGCGACAGCTGTGGGGCTTTGACATCTTGGGAGTGGATGCAGACATGCTGCCTACAAGGGGGCCTCCTGCTGCGCCCTTAGTTACACACAAAGGTCTCTCTCACATCTCAGGAGCAGCTGCTGCCTGGAAATGGCGCCCGGTACCTCCCTTAGTTCACTGCGGAGGCCCCCTCCCCTAATAAATTTGTTTGAGCCCAGGGTGGGTGGGGCTCCCTCTGCTGTTGGACCTCATACTGCTGTACTCCCTGTACCCCCCCTGATGGTGGCCCTGCCTAGGATAGTTTGTGGGTGCAAGCCCCATAGGTAGTTTGAGCTCAAGGCCCATTAGTTAGGGCACAAGGCCCTTTGTAGAAAGGGTGCAAGGCCCATAGTTAGAGTGGGAGCAAGAGCCCTTGAGTTTAGGCCCTGGAATGCTAGGAGGGCGTATGGCTCTGACAGACTATAAGAGCGTTAGGCATCAGTTAGGAAGAGGACACTAGATCTTGATAGTGCAGATGCGCACTCGGTCCTTGTGGAAGTGGGATATTGGGTCCCTATTAGTTGTAGGTGGAGAGTGGGATACAAAGCCCCTCTATCCAGTCCGGAAGGGAACCTAAAGTCCTGAGCCCCAAGACAAGGCAGGTTTAACAGCCGGGTTCAGGTGGGGCCTGCTGAGTGGCTGTGTCTTGGCAGATACAGGTGGCCCAGGACCAGTGAGCAGCAGCAGGATCGGTCTGCTCCTGGACGAGAAGAAGGGATCATTGGTGAGGTGGTCACTGGCAGGTACCATGTCAAACTGTTTGCACCTATCTCCTTTAGTGTATTCCCCTGCAGGGTTCAGGAGCCAGACCTTCCCTGGAGACGGTGCTGAGATGGAGAGCGGCTGGGGTGGATCCAAAGTGGAAGGTAGGTGGTCCATTGTTTAGAAGGTAAGACATTTATCTGTGTGCGTCTGTTCCGTTCCTCCGCAGGCATTACACCCCTAAACTGTCACAACCATTTCAGCCCTTTTACAGCAGGGGACGGGGCCGCGATGATGCATGAATCGCGTTGCTAAGTCCCGCCCCTCCAGTTGTTTGTGAGTCTCCCGGCATTCCGGGAGAGTAGGCAACTATGCTTAATGTGTAAAAAGCACTAGACATGCCCCAGGGTGTGACCATGCCCCCTCCGTGGAATGATCACGCCCCTATCGCGACGTGCCATGCCCCTGTCACACACACACATATATATATATATATATATATATATATATATGTGTGTGTTTTTATCATATCACCTCTGTCTGTACTTTCCTATAAACTGTACCTGTCATACTTGCCTTCTCTCCCAGAATTTCCCGAATTTATCAACCTGCGAGTTTGAAAAAGTGGAGATGTTGCCTATAGCAACCAATCAGATTCTAGTTATCATTTATTAAGTACATTCTACAAAATTAATTGGATTGGTTGCTATTTGGTTATACCTTCTGGAATAGTAGACATCCTCCCTGGCCTTGGTGGAGGTGGTTCTTATTGACGTGATTTGCATCATCAAGCAGATGGCTGGAGGGGGCAGCAACACCGAAACAATAGGCCGCAAAGGAAAACCACATCCAAAGCATCTTCCTTTATAGTGACTTCACATTTCAGCCCTGGAACAAGGGATGAGCCATGGTGAGCTGGGAATAAAGCCATGGAGGGGAGTGGAGTGGAGGGTGAGGGAGTTTGGGGAAGTAGGGGCCATAGAACTGCATGTCTGACACTAAATGGTGTCTGAAGATCAACTCTTTGACAACGGCTGACTGATAATACCTTGGAAGCCAACACTCCATGAATGTGCTTCTAATAAAACATATCTGGCAAGTCCACGGGGGAGTCCAGATTTCTGTGTCAAAATGGGGCAGGGCAGCTTGTGTTTGCTGTGGCACACTAATTTCAGGGCACGGTTGGGTGATTTGGCAGACTGGGATGTGGACAGGGAATATTGAGACTTGCCCTAAAGTATAACCATTCTTTTTTTTTAATTTTGGGAGGTATGATATACAGTATTTGTGGTCCTGAATTACTAGTTATATGTCTCCAAAGAAAGTATTTAGGATCCTAGGATGCAAGAAAAACCCCATACAGCTGGATCGTTGTTTATTTGCTTAGTTCACTTTTATAGGTGGCCACACACAACTAATATGATTGATTGGCATCACCACAATGGCTGCACACGTGGTGTCAAAATTGGATGAGTCTTGGCTATTTGACCTCTGGGGCCAAGCAGCTAGATCAGTTCAGACAAAACTGGGACTTGGTAATAGGATTAGAAGATGATCTCACAGACAGACAGACAGACAGACAGAGGTGATTTGCGGCCATCTTCTAAACATATTTACCAATATGACCAATTTGATCTCAATAAAATTATTATCTGACATTACAATAGTTTATGGTCCAAGCTCAGCGCAATTTTGGCCACTTGCCCATCTTGGCTGTGATATCCCAGTGTGTGGCCTGTACAAACGCGTCTTTGCCTGACCTATTAGCTCTGGAGGCTGACACATCACTATAGCTTTAACTTGACTAACTAGCAGTAGGTATTGATGCCTATTGAGCTGATTTGTATAGCTCTTTCCTGCTCTAAGAGGATCCTTTGATTGCCCAATCTCTTAGCTCTAAGGGTACATTCACACCCATGTTGTTGTTGAGCAGCATCCGATTAACCTACTTTTGAAATGAGCAGGATGTAGTTCAGATATGACTTTAAATAAGGATTATTGCTCTCTATGAGGACTGAATGGTCTATTCACACTACACTTGCAGCAATGCAGGGAGGATGCTCGGCAGAGCTTAAATGGAAAAAACAGGACAAGATGAGTCTATGCTCAATTGAGCATTTCAATTTTGTTGCCCATAGTGGCTGTCTGAATGGCCATATCATGGGGAAGAATGATACCTTTATTTTAGAGCTGATAGGAAAGCACTTCAGGATGAAGAACAACACAGGGTGACCAGGGCCGTCGAGAGGGCGAGAGGCAGATACTAATTACCCGGGCCCAGACCTACCAGGGGGCCCGGCCTGGGCCTTCACTGACAACCTTTTTTTCTTTCTTTTATTATTGATTTTGAGGGGAAGGGGTAGATCCACCCCTTCATTGGTGGAGGTTTGCAGGGTATTTAAAAATAACAACCCCCCCCCCCCCCACACCAAATACTCACAGGCGCCGGCGTACCTCTTCCTTTCTCTCTGCTCCGTTCGCACTGAATGTTGGTGTGATGTCATTACGTACTGCCCGACAGACGAGAAGAGAAGGCAATACAAAGGTAAGTAAAGGAATGGAGGCAAAGAGAGGAAAACAGAAAGGGACATAGTGATGAAGAAGGGGGGGAGAGAAAAAGGCACCGAGTGATGAAGGAGAGGTGTGGGGGAGAGCAGAGGTGGGGGGAAGCAGCATGGCACAGTGATGAAGGAGAGGGGGGGAAGCAGCATGGCACAGTGATGAAGGAGTGGAGGGGGCAGCATGGCACAGCAGTGATGAAGGAGAGGGGGGGAGCAGCATGGCACAGTGATGAAGGAGTGGAGGGGGGCAGCATGGCACAGAGTTGAAGGAGTGGAGGGAGCAGCATGGCACAGTGATGAAAGAGAGGGGGGGAGCACCATGGCACAGTGATGAAGGACATGGGGGGGGGGCAACATGGCACAGTGATGAAGGAGGGGGGGCAACATGGCACAGTGATGAAGGAGAGGGGGTGGCAGCATGGCACAGTGATGAAGGAGAGGGGGAAGCAGCATGGCACAGTGATGAAGGAGAGGGGGGGGAGCAGATGAAGGAGAGGGGGGGAGCAGCATGGCATAGTGATGAAGGAGAGGGGGAGCAGCATGGCACAGTGATGCAGGAGTGGAGGGGATGCAGCATGGCACAGAGTTGAAGGAGTGGAGGGAGCAGCATGGCACAGTGATGAAGGACATGGGGGGGGCAACATGGCACAGTGATGAAGGAGAGGGGGGCAACATGGCACAGTGATGAAGGAGAGGTGGTGGCAGCATGGCACAGTGATGAAGGAGAGGGGGGGAGCAGATGAAGGAGAGGGGGGGGGAGCAGAATGGCACAGTGATGAATGAGAGGGGGGATCAGCATGGCACAGTGATGAAGGAGAGGGGGTGGCAGCATGGCACAGTGATGAAGGAGGGGGGAGCAGCATGGCACAGTGATGAAGGAGAGGGGGGATCAACATGGCACAGTGATGAAGGAGAGGGGGGGCAGCAGCATGGCACAGTGATGAAGGAGAGGGGGAGCAGCATGGCACAGTGATGAAGGAGAGGGGGAGCAGCATGGCACAGTGATGAAGGAGGGGAGAGCAGCATGGCACAGCGATGAAGGAGAGTGGGGATCAGCATGGCACAGTGATGAAGGAGAGGGGGAGCAGCATGGCACAGTGATGAAGGAGGGGAGAGCAGCATGGCACAGCGATGAAGGAGAGGGGGGATCAGCATGGCACAGTGATGAAGGAGAGGGGGAGCAGCATGGCACAGTGATGAAGGAGGGGAGAGCAGCATGGCACAGTGATGAAGGAGAGGGGGGGAGCAGATGAAGGAGAGGGGGGGAGCAGCATGGCATAGTGATGAAGGAGAGGGGGAGCAGCATGGCACAGTGATGCAGGAGTGGAGGGGATGCAGCATGGCACAGAGTTGAAGGAGTGGAGGGAGCAGCATGGCACAGTGATGAAGGACATGGGGGGGGCAACATGGCACAGTGATGAAGGAGAGGGGGGCAACATGGCACAGTGATGAAGGAGAGGGGGGGAGCAGATGAAGGAGAGGGGGGGGAGCAGAATGGCACAGTGATGAAGGAGAGGAGGGATCAGCATGGCACAGTGATGAAGGAGGGGAGAGCAGCATGGCACAGTGATGAAGGAGGGGGGAGCAGCATGGCACAGTGATGAAGGAGAGGGGGAGCAGCATGGCACAGTGATGAAGGAGGGGAGAGCAGCATGGCACAGCGATGAAGGAGAGGGGGGATCAGCATGGCACAGCGATGAAGGAGAGGGGGGATCAGCATGGCACAGTGATGAAGGAGAGGGGGGAGCAGCATGGCACAGTGATGAAGGAGAGGGGGGAGCAGCATGGCACAGCGATGAAGGAGAGGGGGGATCAGCATGGCACAGTGATGAAGGAGAGGGGGGAGCAGCATGGCACAGCGATGAAGGAGAGGGGGGATCAGCATGGCACAGTGATGAAGGAGAGGGGGGCAGCAGCATGGCACAGTGATGAAGGAGAGGGGGGAGCAGCATGGCACAGTGATGAAGGAGAGGGGGGCAGCAGCATGGCACAGTGATGAAGGAGAGGGGGGAGCAGCATGGCACAGCGATGAAGGAGAGGGGGGATCAGCATGGCACAGCGATGAAGGAGAGGGGGGAGCAGCATGGCACAGTGATGAAGGAGAGGGGGGCAGCAGCATGGCACAGTGATGAAGGAGAGGGGGGATCAGCATGGCACAGTGATGAAGGAGAGGGGGGGCAGCAGCATGGCACAGTGATGAAGGCGAGGGTGAGCAGCATGGCACAGAGTGATGAAGGGGCAGCATGGAACAGAGTGATTAAGGGTGAAGGGGGGAATAGCAGAATGGAGGGCGCAGTGTGATCATAAGGGGGCACCACGTGGTTGTGTTGAAGGGGCTCAGTAATGTGTGTATGATGGCCAGAGGGCTTTTGGCAATGTAGTGTATGTGATGGCACAGGGTGCTTGTGGCAATGTAGTATGTGTGAGGTAGGTGGTGGCTATTTTGTTTGTGGGGTGATGGTGTGGCAATTTAATAGTGGGGACTATTTCAGATGGGGTGGTTTGGGGACTATTAAATGTGGGGGTGAGTTTGGGAAGAATGAGGTCTCTTTATTAAATGTGAATATGAATTATTTATTGGCAGTGATGGTTGCGGGAAATAGGTATATTTATGAAATGTAAATACTATTAATTTATTGCTGGGGCTGTTTGGAGGGAGGAAAATAGGTTTATTTATTAAATGGGAATACTATTATTTTAATGTTGGGGCTGGAGGAAGGGCTAATTATTACTCATGGGTGCTATTGATTTAACGCCGTGACTGGTTTGAATTTTCTAAATGTACCCATTTTTTTTCTCCAAATAGGGCCCCTAACATTCCAGGATCCAGATAAGCCAGAACTAAAGAAACCAGCAGCCACAAGTGGTGAAAGTTACAAGAACAGGTAGGAGAGAGCAGGAGAGTCTATGAAATGTTGTAATTCTAGTGGGACAATCCCAATTTTTGGTGAGTGTTCTGCCCAATGTAAGGGGCAGGCCAAGAAAGTGTACTCTTTATGTACACACTGTATTCTTTATATACTACATTATGGTGCTAGATGTCCTGAAAGTCAGGAGTGCTGGGACATATGTCACACTCCGGCGAACTGGCACTACATCCTTGTGCCAATGGTGTACACAACAATGCAGGTTATTCTCTGTAGGAGGGTGGCCTAGCGCTTTTCACCAATCGTATGAACACTTCCATCTTTGGTGACGCAAAATTATTTGCCATGCTCAACTATAAGGGGGGCCCCATGAAGTTGTTGTACCGGGGCCCTTAATTCCTCTTGGCAGTCCTGAGGGTGACTGCCCCTATGAAGGTACCCATGCTTCTGACTTTGCTGAAATACATACAGAGCCTGTGGCCCTAGGCAAGATGCTGGTTTGGACCCCTTTCACCCCCATGAAATGATCAAAACACCCCGCAAATAAACGTAAAAGCGGATTAGGGTAACCCGGACCCCTCAGTGCAAAATGGGCCTTAAGCAGGAGTCTAGATTGCCTAAAGGGTAATCTGACTTTGCATATGTATATATACTATATATATATACCATACTTGCCTACTCTCCTAGAATGACTGTGAGTCTGCCGAATTTGGGGGAGACCTCCTGGACTCCCGGGAAACAGACACCCTCGGGAGGTGGGTCATATTGAGGAGAATCACATCATTAAGCCTGGCCCTCACAAAGAAAATCCATGCCCCCTACCACACCTCCCACCCTACCTCCCCTCTAGAGCAACTGCGAGTTGGCAAGTATACTATATACAATGCATCATACAATGCGTCATTTACTGCATAATAAAAAGATGGTAACATATAAATAAATTAGACATTTCTTTGCACATTAAGACTTTTATTCTAATTATAAATATCTGTATGTTTATGCAAAATTATATCAATAAAAATGAAACACTTAAATATATGTTTACAAACACATATAGATAAATAGCAGTAGGAGCCACAGGACACAGCAAAAGGGTTTGGGTCGTACCCGTGGATTACACTGATCAGCAGAGATGAATAATATTGATGTTTAGAATACTATATCCTCATTTGAATGAGCCTTAAAATAAGTGTTTTTATTTCATGAGTTAAGTTAAGCACTTTACAATAAGTTCTGCCATAAAAAGAAAATGCTTATAAGTGAAAAATTTGAGACACACAGTAACTGTGCAAAGGATATTTCTCCATCTCGATGAGTTGCTTAATGGTTAAACATTGCCAGGAAACCACTAAGCCCTAATTCCTGATTACGAGAAGTGTAATATGCTGGTTGCTTATCATGCTTAATATATAATATTAGACAATGTCTGTTTATGTATTGACACATTATAATATATTGATATTATAATATATTGATATTTGTGGTATTATAAATGTAACACCATCAGATGTCCCTGGTTGGTATAAAAGTCATAATATTGAAAATATAGGCTGGCGTCCACTTATGGACACCTAAAACATACAGCTTCTTTGAAGACAGAAATAAGCTCTGCTACCACCCACTAGCCAGAGAACACCCCATTAAATGTGCCTTCTCACCCCTTGAATCAATTTTAAACATATAGACCTGCAAATTGAAATCTCATGTTTGCATGTGGGTGCAATTTAAGATCCATTCATGTGCCCACCCGGCACCTCTATTTGCCCAGCTTCCCCCCCCCCCATCAGACCAAACTACATTTTGCACTCCCTGCACATGACACAGATCCGTACGTTTCTAATAAAAATGTGGGCAACACATTCAGAGATTTTTCCTTTATACAGTATATCACAATAATATATATAAATGCAGGAGCTGTTTCTGAATAATGTAGAAGCCAATTTTATGTATCTTGAATGTCTTCGTATGCCCACTGCACTCGGACTGCCTGATCTGTGTGCACAAATACACATTAGGGTTGAATTTGGGGCAGCACAGTGGTCAGCACTTCTGCCTCATAGCACTGGGGTCATGAGTTTTATTCCCGACCATGGCCTTATCTGTGTGGAGTTCTCCCTGTGTTTGTGTGGGTTCCCTATGGGTGCTCAGGTTTCCTTCCACACTCCAAAAACATACTAGTAGGTTAATTGGTTGCTATCAAATTGACCCTAGTGTCTGTGTCTGTGTCTGTGTGTGTGTTTGTTAGGTAATTTAGATTGTAAGCTCCAATGGAACAGGGACTGAAGTGAGTTCTCTGTACAGCGCTGCGGAATTAGTGGCTCTATATAAATAAATGATGATGAATTTAGACGCCACTAGTAAAATAGTACTGGGTGTGGTTCTAGAAAAGAGCACTCCCCTTTACCTCCTCTTCTTACTTACCAGGACACAGAAGATTGCACAGGAGGACTTAGCAAATAGCTATGTTAATGTTTTGGTAAAAAAAAAATCTTACTTTATTTGACATAATACTTTATAAAATATTTCCCAAGAGAATATAATGGTAACGTAAGACCATAAGGTAATGACTTTCTATTTGTACCACTTTGTAAATATTACACAACGCAGCAAAAGTCTGAAGACCCTGTTACAGAATAATGGGGTTACGGGTTATTTCCAAACACAAATGGAAACCATAGCAACCAATCAGACTTTGTTTGTCCTGTGATGTCACACAGTGATGTAACTAGTTCCTAGGCAACTGCTGCATTCGTGTAATATCCACTTATGTCCCAATAATGGTAAATGGGAAGTTGACCAGATGAACCGATCATTATTGATGAGTTCCAGAACTTTGTTATAAAGCAGACAGGCAGTGTCTTTATATATACTGAGAGAGTGTAGACCCAGTATACGCAGAATACTACAGAGCACTTAGTAGAGAGCCGTGCTCACCAGAAAGCAATGGGATTATAAGATATAAAAACCCTGATATATGAATGTGACACACAGCTCCTCTTTCACCTACTCCCAGTTGTTTGATTACATTATTGGGAAAAAAATGGGTCACACAACAACAGTGGGGCAAATATGTGCATTTTACAGGCAGATACCTAGTTGTACGAGCGCAAAAAGTACATGTGCTTTGCGTACAGCTATTATAATTTAGCAAGACATATATATATATATATAGAGAGAGAGACAGAGACAGAGATGTTACTAGGTGAGGGCCCATTAAATAAACTATGGCCCTCAATTTTAGGTGATTAGTGGCACATTAATGAAAGTTAGTTTGCTGGTGTCATTTTACACCAGTACAGTAGTCTGTGTGGCTGTAATATCACATGGTGACTTGTAAGATCCTGTGTAGCTGTAATACCACATGGTGACTTGTAAGATCCTGTGTAGCTGTAATACCACATGGTGACTTATGAGATCCTGTGTAGCTGTAATACCACATGGTGACTTGTAAGATCATGTGTAGCTGTAATACCACATGGTGACTTGTAAGATCCTGTGTAGCTGTAATACCACATGGTGACTTGTAAGATCATGTGTAGCTGTAATACCACATGGTGACTTGTAAGATCATGTGTAGCTGTAATACCACATGGTGACTTGTAAGATCCTGTGTAGCTGTAATACCACATGGTGACTTGTATGATGCTGTGTAGCTGTAATACCACATGGTGACTTGTATGATGCTGTGTAGCTGTAATACCACATGGTGACTTATGAGATCCTGTGTAGCTGTAATACCACATGGTGACTTATGAGATCCTGTGTAGCTGTAATACCACATGGTGACTTATGAGATCCTGTGTAGCTGTAATACCACATGGTGACTTGTATGATGCTGTGTAGCTGTAATACCACATGGTGACTTGTATGATGCTGTGTAGCTGTAATACCACATGGTGACTTATGAGATCCTGTGTAGCTGTAATACCACATGGTGACTTATGAGATCCTGTGTAGCTGTAATACCACATGGTGACTTATGAGATCCTGTGTAGCTGTAATACCACATGGTGACTTATGAGATCCTGTGTAGCTGTAATACCACATGGTGACTTATGACATCCTGTGTAGCTGTAATACCACATGGTGACTTATGAGATCCTGTGTAGCTGTAATACCACATGGTGACTTATGAGATCCTGTGTAGCTGTAATACCACATGGTGACTTATGAGATCCTGTGTAGCTGTAATACCACATGGTGACTTATGAGATCCTGTGTAGCTGTAATACCACATGGTGACTTATGAGATCCTGTGTAGCTGTAATACCACATGGTGACTTATGAGATCCTGTGTAGCTGTAATACCACATGGTAACTTAGAGGAAGTCTTGGTCTTTGTTTGGACCTGGGGAGGCAGGTTGGTCATGTTCTGAAAGTGCTGAAAGGTACGACAGGCCCACTTTCCGCTAGAGAGTCTTTACAGCCCATTTCAGGATGGGAGAGATCAATCTCTGAGGTGGAATGCTGATGCAAGGAGAAAGAGAAAGATAGTTTTAAACGATTTATCTCAGTTTATGAAATATCTCCCACAAAAGGAGCTACATTTTAATGCCGGTGATCGGGTCTCATACTTTGAAAAGATGAATTTCTGAGTGTACTGTGACCAGTGTAATAAAAAGCTTAAAAAACACAGAAATGCCACATGTAATAAAGACAGACCTGCTATCCCCTCGCTGTCATGGGTAATTTAAGTCATAAATAAAACTTTGCAAAGCAGAATTTTAGGAGAAAAACATAAACGTTGAAATAAATGCGCCTTTTCGGGTTCAGCGGCAAACCTGCAAAGCTAGGTGCAGGCGGATGTTTGATCGATGCGCACCTAGACAGACAAGTAGGTGCGATTAAACACCTTGGCTCTGATGCACAGTCTGGGCATGTGCAGAGCGATGTCACATAAGATACGCTACACATCCCGCTCTGCAGCAGCTGACATAAGAGGCAAGACCTGTCTGCATGCAGTTTTTGTGGTTTTAAATATATCCTCCAGAGAAAAATCTGTATTCAAGATAAAGCGCAAAAAAGACAGTAATTTCATATTTCCTTTCCCTGCACACAGCACAAATCACAAAAGATACACGATAGATTACATTTTAATTGTTAGATAAAAGTAACACAATAACACTCACAATATGCAAAGGTGAAAATAACTCACCAGGGAAAAGACCTGATTCTGTTGACCGTTACACCAATCTGTAGAAAAAGTGAAATAATTTAATGAAGGATGTTCCAAAATAGAGAGAGGATATCAGTACCAGTGACAACAGACAGCAGCTGAGTGAGGGAAATGAAGAATAATTACATGAAGGGAGGAAGACAAATAAAATATCAGAGAAATGAAATTAAGTGAGAAAGTAGAATGGAGGGGGTAAAATGTGAGCGAGAAGGGAATATAAGATAGTAGTGTGGAGGGAGGGAGAAATGTAAGGTAGGTAGACATGAACTGTAAGCAGGGGAGGGCTGGTAAGATTTAGCCTGGGGGGCAGGACTGGACTCAGAAGCCTATTAGGAGCATTTTAGAGGAGAAGAAATGTAGATGCCCCCTTGTTCCCCAGCCCAGCCTGCCCCTGACTGTAGGCGAATAAGGAGGATGAAATTAAAAGGGAGCTAGCAGAAGGGAATGCAATGAAGGAAAGCAAATTAAATGTAACTAACAAAATAGGATGAAGAGTGAGTGAGGAAGGAGAATGAGACGTACGTACGTACGTACGTACGTACGTACGTACGTGAGGAAGGAGAATGAGACGTACGTACGTACGTACGTACGTACGTGAGGAAGGAGAATGAGACGTACGTACGTACGTACGTGAGGAAGGAGAAGGAGAATGAGACGTACGTACGTGAGGAAGGAGAATGAGACGTACGTACGTGAGGAAGGAGAATGAGACGTACGTACGTACGTACGTGAGGAAGGAGAATGAGACGTAGCGAGCAGAAGGGAATGCAATGAAGGAAAGCAAATTAAATGTAACTAACAAAATAGGATGAAGAGTGAGTGAGGAAGGAGAATGAGATGTACATACGTGAGGAAGGAGAATGAGACGTACGTACGTACGTACGTACGTACGTACGTGAGGAAGGAGAATGAGACGTACGTACGTACGTACGTACGTGAGGAAGGAGAATGAGACGTACGTACGTGAGGAAGGAGAATGAGACGTACGTACGTACGTACGTACGTACGTGAGGAAGGAGAATGAGACGTACGTACGTGAGGAAGGAGAATGAGACGTACGTACGTACGTGAGGAAGGAGAAAGAGACGTACGTACGTACGTACGTACGTGAGGAAGGAGAAAGAGACGTACGTACGTACGTACGTGAGGAAGGAGAATGAGACATACGTACGTACGTACGTACGTACGTACGTACGTGAGGAAGGAGAATGAGACATACGTACGTACGTACGTACGTGAGGAAGGAGAATGAGACGTACGTACGTGAGGAAGGAGAATGAGACATACGTACGTACGGAAGGAGAATGAGACGTACGTGAGAAAGGAGAATGAGACGTACGTACGTGAGGAAGGAGAATGAGACGTACGGACGTACGTGAGGAAGGAGAATGAGACGTACGTACGTACGTACGTACGTACGTACGTACGTGAGGAAGGAGAATGAGACGTACGTACGTACGTACGTACATACGTGAGGAAGGAGAATGAGACGTACGTACGTGAGGAAGGAGAATGAGACGTATGTACGTACGTACGTACGTACGTACGTACGTGAGGAAGGAAAATGAGACGTACGTACGTGAGGAAGGAGAATGGTACGTACGTACGTACGTACGTACGTACGTGAGGAAGGAGAATGAGACGTACGTACGTACGTGAGGAAGGAGAATGAGACGTACGTACGTACGTACGTACGTGAGGAAGGAGAATGAGACGTACGTACGTACGTGAGGAAGGAGAATGAGACGTACGTACGTACGTACGTACGTGAGGAAGGAGAATGAGACGTACGTACGTGAGGAAAGAGAATGGTACGTACGTACGTACGTACGTGAGGAAGGAGAATGAGATGTACGTACGTACGTACGTGAGGAAGGAGAATGAGACGTACGTACGTACGTATGTACGTACGTACGTGAGGAAGGAGAATGAGACGTACGTACGTACGTACGTACGTACGTACGTACGTGAGGAAGAAGAATGAGACGTACGTACGTACGTACGTACGTACGTACGTACGTGAGGAAGGAAAATGAGACGTACGTACGTGAGGAAGGAGAATGGTACGTACGTACGTACGTACGTACGTGAGGAAGGAGAATGAGACGTACGTACGTACGTACGTGAGGAAGGAGAATGAGACGTACGTACGTACGTACGTACGTACGTACGTACGTACGTGAGGAAGGAGAATGAGACGTACGTATGTACGTGAGGAAGGAAAATGAGACGTACGTACGTGAGGAAGGAGAATGGTACGTACGTACGTACGTACGTACGTGAGGAAGGAGAATGAGACGTACGTACGTACGTACGTACGTACGTGAGGAAGGAGAATGAGACGTACGTACGTACGTATGTACGTACGTACGTGAGGAAGGAGAATGAGACGTACGTACGTACGTACGTACGTACGTACGTACGTACGTACGTGAGGAAGGAGAATGAGACGTACGTGCGTACGTACGAACGTGAGGAAGGAGAATGAGACGTACGTACGTGAGGAAGGAGAATGAGACGTACGTACGTACGTACGTACGTACGTGAGGAAGGAGAATGAGACGCACGTGAGGAAGGAGAATGAGACGCACGTGAGGAAGGAGAATGAGACGCACGTGAGGAAGGAGAATGAGACGCACGTGAGGAAGGAGAATGAGATGCACGTGAGGAAGGAGAAGAAGAAATGAGTGAGCTAAGATTTTGAGATGTTGATGAACAAAGAATTTTATTTGAATGAGGGGAGAAAATGAAAAGTGTATGAGGAATAAGAAGAGATGTGATTAAAGAAAGAGAATGAGATGTGTGAGGAATAAGAAGAGATGTGAATAAAGAAAGAGAATGAGATGTGTGAGGAATAGGAATGAGATGGGAATGAGGATAGAGAGAAGTAAGAAATAAGGAATGTGAGTGAAGAAAGAATGGAGGAGGTCAATGAGTAACTACATGTGACCGTGATTACCAAAGGGCAGCAGGAATTGACTATGCCAGGGAAAGAGAAATGTCACTAAGATAGCACAGAAGGCTCTCTGAAGAAAGACAAATGTGTGTGAAAGATAATGGAGATTATAAAAACCTTTTGCCATATTTTGATCCATCCAAATGGACTCTTTATCCCTGAAGAGTAGATAAAGTGGTTATTAACCATCTGTCGCACCATTACTGTAGTAATGTCTCTTCAATAGGGGAGATATCTGAATATCACTCTCCCCATACAAGACACATATGTAGAGAGGATATTGCCCCCTCCCCTACACAGGACACATATGACATGACATTTATCTGTGTTATACTGTATAATGTAACAGTTTCATGTCTCTTACCTCTGCTCTTGTTTCTTCAGGTTATCTAGAAAGAAAAAGAAAACAGATTATAGAGTGAAAAGAGAAAGATACAAATAAAAACAAACCAACTACCCAGATTTGTAGTAAAAATACTTGATACTCACTTCTTCTCACCAAGTACACAGTCACATAAACAGAGGCTGCAAGGAAGACAAAACCAGCAAATCCACCAACTAATGCAATGACCCAAACAGGAACTATAGTAACAACAAAAAAAACAGCATTAATCAATGTATTAGTCTTCAAGAGGAGAGAATATATTATTATTATTAATTTTTATTTATAGGGAGCCACTAGGTGTCCGTAGCGCCGTACAGGGACAAACGAGATTACAATACGAGGAGAGACAGCACAGTACAGTAAACAATAAGCACAGTAACTCTGTGAGCTCAAAGCACAGCTAGGGGCGGGGGAGGGGAGAGGGGAAGGTCCGCATACGACGGAGCCCAAGAAGGAGGGCACGGATGACAGGGAGACCCCCAGGGGGAAGAGGAGGGAGCGAGAGTGTCCTAGAGGAGGAGGGCAAGGTAGCTGGAGAGCAGAGTTAAAAGTGGTGAAGACAGGAGCGGAGGTGACCCTGCTCAAAGGAGCGTACAATCTAAGGGGTGGGGTAGATAGACAGAGAGACACGGGGGAGAGAGGGAGAGAAGGAGGAACGGAGGATAAGGATAAGGGAAGGGGTATGAAGGAGAAGAGGCAGAAGAAAAGGTAGGAAATTAAGTGGAAGACTGAAAGGCTTTAAGAAAAAGGTGGGTTTTTAAAGCCCGTTTGAAACTGGACAGATTAGGGGAAGTTCTGATGGAGGGAGGGAGCTTGTTCCAGTGGAGGGGGGCAGCGTGGGCGAAGTCTTGGATACGCGCATGGGAGGAGGTGATCAGGGGGGGGGAGAGAGGCGACGGTCATTGGCAGATCGGAGATGGTGGGATGGAGCATCAATATAGAAACATGAACCAGAGAGTAAAAAGGTCAAAGGTCATTTATGGAAGAGCAAAAGCGCAGATCATTCCTAGGTGCGTAAATTCTCCTAACTGTCCAGCTAATAGGTACAACGCCCACATCCAGCCGCCAGAAAATCCGCTGGGTCTACTTGTGTAGGATTGTAGGTCCGGCTCTTGCCGTGAGTGATCCAGTGTCACATGCACAGCATACTTAAAGAAACATGGGTGAATGAGACACATCATCCCCTTGGTGGATGGTTAATATTTTACATTATGTTGATTTGTACAACAGATCTAACTCCACATTTCCGTGGTATATGATTTTTGAGTCACATTTGGAACAAGCAAGGCAACTTTCAGCCTGATGTAATGACCTAATTAATCAATATAAATGAGAAATAGTAGATATTGCTTTGTTACCACTTTCAGTAGCTGAATTGCGGGATGCATCTGTAGGACCTGGCTCATCTGTAAGGAAATTATTATAGACTATATGTTATAAAAATATTATGAATGAGTTACATAACAAAAGGTATAAGTAAAAAACAGTGTAAATAAAACCTCTGTGCAAACCATAACATTTGGCTCTGGGTGGAGTTTATTATTAAGTTATTATGTGTGACAGAAATGCTGGGAAAATCATGTAAGTTCCAGGTTTCTGACATAGGTGTTTGAGCTCCAGGTAAAATTGTTGATATTGGAAAAAATAATTTTGAAAAGCATTTGGCTCCTGTAAGAGCCGGTCAAAGGGGATCCCTGGAGTGAATGGAGAGAGAGGGAGGGCCTCCATTCAATGGGTCCATTCCGGGTCTTCTGACCTGTCAGTCAGACAGCAGGCTTATTAATAGTTAACACTTACAAAGTGTAGTTTAAAAGGGTGTCAGTTTTCTCAGTCAGTCCCTCTTGTTACCTGGGCAAAGAGGATGGAATCCTCTGTAGAGAGAGAAATCTGCTACTTGCTGATGATTGAACTAAACTTGCCAACTGCAGTCTATTTATGAGCTGGGCATTAGACAGGGCAGTATTTGTTTTGTTTGTTTTATTTTGTTTTTCATCCTTAATAAAACTAGCTGGGGCCAGTTGTACCCGAACTGTGTGACTTGTCATGTCTGCTGCATGGTCTACCCCAGTGGAGGAACTAGAAAATTTTTGTACCGGGGGCGATTTAGGCCATGCCCCCTTTCTGACATCTAAGGCTGCCGGCGGCTGCACACTATGTGCAGGTCTGTTCGGCAGTGACAGGCAGGGACAGTGTGCTGCCCAGCCGCTCTGATTGTGTATAGAGCAGCCGGGCAGCACACTGTCCTGCCTCTCACTGCTGAACGGACCTGCACGTAGTGTGCAGCCATCGGCAGCAAGCCCCGATCGCCCCCCCCCCCCCCCCCCCTGGTCTACCCCAGGAGATGGCGTCTCCACTAGCAGTGGTGCAGTTGGGGTGATTGACAGGGCCATCTTAACAACATTGGGCAGTTCATCCGGGCCCATATATATATATATATATATATATATATATATATATATATATATATATATATACACACACATACACATTTTTTTAAATGTACTCGCTCAGTGACCCTTGGAGTTTTTCTTTTGCAGGGTTTTTTTTTTGCAGGATTATTTATTCTTATTAAGAGACTTGCCTATGGGGCCCCCGGGCACCTGCCCATCGTGCCCAATGGAAAAGATGGCCCTAGTGATTAACAGGATTGCTACACCACAGGTAAATTGAACTTTACATGTAAAATAAATTCAGTGGACATAAGCAAAACATGGAGGGGAAGACAAATCACAAATATAGCTTAAATCAGATATTCCATCTATTTCTCAGGGCTCAATTTATTAAACAGAGATGGAGCCTCACCCTAAACATCAACGGTTCATGAGGAAGCCTATTTAACAAGGATAACAGCATTACAAGTGCTACAACAATCATTCTTTTGTTATCGTAATTTCAGTAGGCGATCAATGAAAAAATGTTTTATTATTTAAGTGAAATATTTAGTGAATATCCATCCTTATCCTTGCTTTAATCTTTCAGACTGCATGGCACTCACCTAGAATGTTCAGTGAGAGGACATCACTAACATCAGATACTTGGGACTGATCTGTCACCCTGCACTGGTATTTGCAGATATAAGTCATTGTTCCCCAGGTGGGGAAATTGTGGAGAGTGAAACTAACGCTCTTCCTGTTCTCTGCGGCTTGTAATCTCTGCAAAATATTCCCGCTGCTGTCTGAAAACAGGTAGAAGAAGCATTCCGGATAACTAGTGGGCGCTGTACATTGTAACTCAACAGATTGGCCAATGTGGAGAATTCCCGGAGTCATCAAGGTTAGTTTTGGTGGAGGCAGATATTCTGTATGACAGGCAGAGAATACTTCATCAACTTTTCAAATATTGTCTCAAATTTCAGGCAGGCCTATCTACATAATCCAAAACTCCCTCCAAAACTGTTTAACCATGATTATACTGATTGAGTGTTTCTCCTGTAATGAACCACTGTAATATATACAAAACCCATTTCTTATACATTATATGATGATCCTTTACCCTTCTGGCAACTGCAATCTGCCCTTTCCTTATCTCAGACTAGCCTCTATCCCTATTAGGCTATGTGAACACGGACACCTGCTTAATCTACCTTTCCTCTGGCTAGCCCCACATGTGGCAAAAACTGAACAATTCATTGCTGGGCTGAGTTCCTGGGTTATGTGTCTGGCAGAAAATGTTTGTAAATGTGTCAGACACAAAAGTCACCAGACATGTCCAAAAAGGAGCAATGATGTGTGGCCAGGACTAACAGCATTACCTTTGAGGAAGTCAATTTGATATTGAAGAGGGTCCCATTTTTCCTGCTTCTCCCCAGCACCAGAAACTTGATTACAAGTGAGGTATCAATTCTGTGTTTTATCCATTTTATTTTATAAGAAAGAATTGCTTTATATTTGTATGCCTTTTTATTAACTGTTTTATCTTAAGCATTGTGGATGTATTTTCCATATTAAATTACACTTTATAAGTTCAAGTCTCTGTGTTCTTACGAATTCACGCTTCTAAACACGCCAGATACAACACGCTGCTTGATAGCAGCGTGTTGTAAAAACACATCACTGTTACACTGCCCTGGCAGTGTTAAAATGTAAAAGAACAGATAAAAGTTTTTTTTAAAAAAAAGCGTGGGGTCCCCCCGCTATTTATGCTTAACCCTAGTGCTGCCTGACTAGTGCTGGTCCCGTGAAAATCGGGGAAAAATTTTGCGTGGGGTCCCCCCGATTTTCACTTTACCAGCACTAGGCAAACCAGCCAGGGTTGGCGGCACTATAGCAGGGGGACGCGCGGCAGGGGTCCCCCTGCCATAATGACTAACCAACCCTAGACTGTTCAGCGCTGGGCTGGATTCCCTAGGGAGTGGGGTCCGCTGAAAAAAACGAGCGGGCCCCCCCCTAGAAAGAACCAGCCCAGTGCTGATAGCACTAGGGCTCTTCCTACTACCCCTGGGCTGTGGGTAGTACGGTAATACGGCAGTAAATAGTAGAAAAAAACAAACTGACACCAATTTTGTTTGTGGAACTACAAGTCCCAGTCAGCCAGGTTGCCAAAAACAGTGTGGCCATGCTGGTGCTTGTATAACTACAAGCACCAGCATACCCACGGCAGCCAGGGCATGTTGGCACTTGGAGAACCACAAGTGCCAACATGCCCTGACATCCCTGGCTTGCTGGGCCCTGTAGTTCCTCAAAGAAAAAAGTTTACAAAGCCACAACACCCTCTTATAAACCACATACATTTATTAAAAATAAAAACCCCACAATAAAGACACTAGCCACCCTCTTGTTAACCACCACTATTTATTAAAAATAAAAAAAAACAAATACTTACCAATGATGACTTCTTTCTTGATGGCTTGGTCCTGTCCTTAAGTATTTGTAAATCCATCTTACCGGCTTGCCCCAGTCCCAGCCATTTATACCTCCATAAGGGAATCTTTCCCAACAGGAACTCTACGCCTAGAAGGGGCACATATTTGTAACATCCCGACTCTTTAGGCTTGATTGAAGTTCCCAAAAAAAATAAACTTGAGGCGCCGCAAACACCTCCTACCTAGTAGGAGGTCCTAGCCGCAATGCTCTTACGCCGTTTGCGTAAGAGCTAACTACTGTATTATGGTATTTTCCCACACTAGTGGGGAAATCACATATTACAGTATCTAGCGCTTACACAATTAACGTAGCGCATTGCGCATGCGCTACGCTACTTGCGTAACCTTAATTTACTGTATTACAGGTTACGCAAGTAGCGTAGCGCATGCGCAACGTTAATTGCGTAAGCGCTAGATTTGCCGCGATTTAAACACGCTGGCAAACTCGCAGTTTGATACATTTACCATTTGGTTATTTTTTGGTTAACCCTGTGTCACAGACGCATCATGCAGGCTCAGGTGAGTGCTGTTCGTGATAAATTACTTTTGGCAGCACGGTGGCTAAGTGGTTAGCACTTCTGCCTCACAGCGCTGGGGTCATGAGTTCAATTCCCGACCATGGCCTTATAGAAACTACTGCACTATACAATAAATCACTCTACTACCATAAAATATTCCCAAATGTTTATATTTTTATGTTAGTACACCCTTTATGTTAAAAACAGATCAATCTAACAATTACCTTGAAACACTCCTCCTGTCTCTCTTTTGAACAGTATCATGTAGAAGACTATGGGGCTCTTTATATAACTTACCTGAGCTCATTACAACAATTTCCATTCCAATGACTCCTAATGTACAATAAAGAAAATAAATGCGTAAATAAACAATCTCAGCTGCCATATTGTTGAGACATTAATGATAACAAGTCTTTTCTGAGCAAAGAGGGGATCTGTAATCCAGGGGAATGTCTATAACCTTGGCTGCATTTTCCATTATCCACAGTAGTCTACAGGCAGCGGAGCCCGAGAATCAGTTCCTCCTGAGCCTCCCAATACAGGGTCTGGACAAATAGGAAGATAAATTTGCTTCTCTGATCCTGAATGCAGCTAGCTGTTTAGTTGTAAATCATTGCAAACAATCACAAGTGGGGACCTCTTTCCCAGTACTTCACAGCAGAACGTGGCAGCCATAGAGAAGATTGCTGCCTACTTGAATAATTAACTTAAATAACTTAAAATAATTAGTCCTATTGTGAGAAAGACTCTAAATAATAGATAAATATTATTAATTATTATTATTATATAAAATGCTTTCCCAGATATGCCCTGGATAAGGGTTTTCAGATAATTTTTTATCATTTGTATAGACTTACCTCCCATCTTAAATTCAGCATAGATTTGTTCCTCAGAGACCCCCCCTCTCTATGTGTTTACTGCACAATTGTAATGTTAGAACTGGAGGCCATTGCGCCCATATGCTAAATTATTGTGCGGCATTGATGTATACATTGTTAGAAGTCACTACATTGTGAAACTAAGAGAAAAATACTGTCTTTATTGTAGACTACAAAGGATGGTTCTTATCAGATCAAAAAAGGAGGATCACATCCAGAAAGTATAATATCCTGACTTATCTAGGACTAGACATTGGGAGATATATCCTGACTTATCTAGGACTAGACATTGGGAGATATATCCTGACTTATCTAGGACTAGACATTGGGAGATATATCCTGACTTATCTAGGACTAGACATTGAGAGATACACCCTGACTTATCTAGGACTAGACATTGGGAGATATATCCTGACTTATCTAGGACTAGACATTGAGAGATACACCCTGACTTATCTAGGACTAGACATTGGGAGATATATCCTGACTTATCTAGGACTAGACATTGAGAGATACACCCTGACTTATCTAGGACTAGACATTGGGAGATATATCCTGACTTATCTAGGACTAGACATTGGGAGATATATCCTGACTTATCTAGGACTAGACATTGAGAGATATATCCTGACTTATCTAGGACTAGACATTGGGAGATATATCCTGACTTATCTAGGACTAGACATTGGGAGATATATCCTAACTTATCTAGGACTAGACATTGGGAGATATATCCGGACTTATCTAGGACTAGACATTGAGAGATACACCCTGACTTATCTAGGACTAGACATTGGGAGATATATCCTGACTTATCTAGGACTAGACATTGAGAGATACACCCTGACTTATCTAGGACTAGACATTGGGAGATATATCCTGACTTATCTAGGACTAGACATTGGGAGATATATCCTGACTTATCTAGGACTAGACATTGGGAGATATATCCTGACTTATCTAGGACTAGACATTGGGAGATATATCCTGACTTATCTAGGACTAGACATTGAGAGATATATCCTGATTTATCTAGGACTAGACATTGGGAGATATATCCGGACTTATCTAGGACTAGACATTGGGAGATATATCCTGACTTATCTAGGACTAGACATTGGGAGATATATCCTGACTTATCTAGGACTAGACATTGGGAGATATATCCGGACTTATCTAGGACTAGACATTGAGAGATACACCCTGACTTATCTAGGACTAGACATTGGGAGATATATCCTGACTTATCTAGTTCTAGACATTGAGAGATACACCCTGACTTATCTAGGACTAGACATTGGGAGATATATCCTGACTTATCTAGGACTAGACATTGGGAGATATATCCTGACTTATCTAGGACTAGACATTGGGAGATATATCCTGACTTATCTAGGACTAGACATTGGGAGATATATCCTGACTTATCTAGGACTAGACATTGGGAGATACACCCTGACTTATCTAGGACTAGACATTGGGAGATATATCCTGACTTATCTAGGACTAGACATTGGGAGATATATCCTGACTTATCTAAGACTAGATACGGGGAACATATCCCAATATATATAAAATTAAATGTGGAGAAAGATAATCTGCTTTGTCTAGGACTTCACAAGGGGATACATATCCTGGTTCACTATATACATAACATAATATCCCCTACATATTTCAACGTCCATTGTTTCCTCTCAGAACTTTACATGTATAAGGGGACTCTGAGCTTGGTATCAGACTACATGCAAGCACTTGCCTATTACAGAACCTTACAGATTTTGAGAGACACATAGGGAGTTTTTTCAGTCATCTGCTATTTCTGGGGCTCGTGGAATTTGAACATTCTTACCTAGAAGTATCAGCAGCTCCATGTCTCTGCTCTCAGTGAGATGTGTAGTTTGTATTCTGTGTCACCACACCCAGGAATAGGGAACTATAGCTGACCACAAGCTTAATCAGGAAACCGCAACAAAGAGATCTTCATAATCACGTGGACAGATCTGACACAACAATGGCAGATGTAATGACATGTCAGACTATTAGAAACCAAATGCACTGAAATAATTCATTAAGGTATCACACAATGATAGCAAAGGGCTAAAAAGTTAGTGTAAGTGAGTGGTGGGTGGCAAGCATTAGAGGATAACAGTTGTGTGTTTGTGTGTATGTGTGTTGACCCACTACAAGACCTCTGACTCGTATCCCACAATTTCAATAGGATGCTCCAGATCCCGCTGAAGAGGTCTCCGAATCCACTTCTCGTAATTGACATTGGTTTTACAGTCATCGTTTCTTCACACAAGTAGGATTTCTTTATGTTGTTGTGATATTCTGCGGTTCCCTCATGTGACATCCGTATACCAGCGAGGGAAGGTATATATCCAATGTCTAAAAATGAGGTTATCAAAGATACTTACAAATGCCCTGTAACACAACTCGAGTATACACAGCTACTCCCCTTGCGGTATTGTCTAATTCAAACTAGGTGATCCCACTACTGCCACCAAAATGTCACAATACCTTGTATCCTCCTGGCTCACTATGCAGATATACTTAACTGGGAATGACTACAGCACTGTATGAACCACTAGGCTTATCTTGTCACCTTCCCCCACCTATTTGATACTTTTGGACGGAGACGGATTGGTCATAGGCCTTACCGGGAAATTTCATGGCAGGCCTGTGGCTTAACGAGGCTGCCTAATGTATCGGTTTTTCTAAAATTATTATTATTTGTTTCTTTAAATATATAATATATATATATATAGTGACATCAGGGGAATAGGTACCATCTCCTGGGGAAGATGGTGACAAACAGCAGCAGTAAACCACACAAGTCTAAAGGTTTCTGGTTAAAAGCCACAGCTTGTTTTATTTACCAGCTTGCAAACAAAACATAACAAACAAAATGCTAGCCGTCTGGCTACTAAGTAATACATTTGTGGAGGCCCTCTCTCCTGTGCAGGACCTTATGTCCCACACACACCAAAACATATGTGTATTATTGCTCACCACAGCAGAGTGTCTCAGGAGGCAACTCACCTCCTCCCCAGGTCTGAGACACTGATTGCACATTCTAGCTGCATTTTAACAGGCACCCAGAGGTGCAACTCCTGATCAGTCTGTTTAGAGACTGGCAGATCAGAAGACCCGGAGTGGGCCGTATGTATGGAGCCCACCCTTCTCTTTCTCCATACATAACACCAGGGACCCTTACCATGTTTTGTTACCAAGTGGAATAACTTTGTGGGAAGCTTTTCCCACACATCTACACATTCTCCCTGGTGTTTTAACATACACATTGCAGGAAGCCTGGGACCTATACCTCTGCCATTTAGCCTTATTCCAGGGATATATATATATATATATATAGTTAGAACAATAGAATATATACACAATGGCGCGTAACTCAATAATGATTAAATATCCCAATAGTCAGTAGTTTGTAAACACTTGCCGATGTCCAGGCAGCTGCCAATTCCCAAGTAAGCTACATGGTAATTCTGAAAATGATCTAAAAACAAAACAGATGGGATAGGGCGCCAAAATAGTGTAGTACTATTAGACCCTGAACAATACTATTTATAAAATTGTGTGTGCCAATAGATAGAATATTCCACATATTTTATATATATATATATATATATATATATATATATATATATATATATATATATACATATATATATATATATACATATATATATTTATATATATTTATATATATTATATTCCAAATCTCATAACAGAGTCTTAGACAGGGTGGTCAAGAGCAAAACAGCACAGAGAAAATAATGTAGCCTTCATGCATATCCCATGTGCACCAAGCCTCTCCAATAGTGATTGTGCGTACCAGAAATAAGAACTTTATCGCTTATCTGTTTGTAGCCATGAAAACTAAAAATATTCACTGTTGTTCTTGGATATAAAATATCAGATAAAAGCCAACATAGTGTAGTACTTTCAGTTCATATGTTTAATGCACATAGAAACATATAGTCATCACTGTCACATTTAAAATAAAGGGATAAGCTTATCTGAGTTACTGCCTTGTGTGTTAGACCTGGCACAGATGAATCCTGGGTAAAGCATACCAGTTCATTCACAGCTGAATAGAAACAAGTCCCAGACAGAGTATCCCTGAAAATCCAAAAGTATATAGTAATACTCGACGCGTTTCGTCTGCTAAGTTCAGACTTCACCAGGAGGAAATGAACAATATATATTTATATATATCTATAATATAAAAGCCTAGCGGCGTGTGTTAGTCTGTGTGTGTAAAAAAAAACCAAACAAGCTGCAGCGCCACCTGCTGGGCGGAGTTATACACTGACCTACTAAATTCTTAGCATTATCTAATATATAAAAGTAAAAGCCTAGCGGCGTGTGTTAGTGTGTGTGGAAAAAACTATTTTCTCAGAAAGGGCTTATCCAATTGACCTGAAATTTGGTATACTGACATTATTTGACAAAAAAATTAGAATAGTGAAGTCAGTTAACTTCCATCATCCCCCCTTCCCCCCGTGGGAGGGGTAGTAAAGGCTAAATTTACGAGTTGAGGGGTCAAACTCATTTTCGTGAGGTAATTTTACCTCATGAACACACATTAAAAAGGGCGCTTGCGTCGGGAAGTAACGCTCTTCCCATGAGGAGGCCTGGGCTAGGTCCAAATGCATGACAAGAACCTTTTTAAGACCTTAAGTAGCTTGATTTGACTAGAATGCATGAGTATCATGCACGGGTTAACTTGTATATATATATATATATATAGATATATATATATATCTATATATATATATATATATATATATATATATAGGCAATTGGGACACTTTGCCACTGTCTAATAGAGGAATGATTGTTGATTTCCTTGGGAAACCACAGCCTAAAGCTGCAGAGAGGGTTAAATTCACACACACACACACACACACACACATACACACACACACACACACACACACACCTGGTCTAATCAATTAAGGCCAAGGCCTGAAAGGAAGCTTAAAGAGCTGGGTTTGGTCCGTCTGTGGATGACTGGTGTCAACAAGTGGTCAGTGACCAGTTAGGGACCTAACTGTTATAGCCAGAATTGAGGGCTATTGGTTTATTGCTGTGAAAGTTTCATTGTGTATGCTGAAGACACTGCCAAGACTGTTTATCCATCCTGACAAGTAAAATAAACGTCAAAGTGCTGCAGAAAACCTGTATGAGGAGCCATCTGTTTGCACGCTTTTCATATGTAACCCCCTGTCACTGTGTGTAGTGTGGGGTGCAAAGGGTACACAGTGCACCTCCTTCTCAAGCCCTGGCTAGCTGATGGGCATGGGTGTAAATGATCAGGGGGTCCCTGCACATGCAGGTGTTTTTTTGTAGTTAGTGGGACACAGGTAATGTCACTTTGGTGCAGTGTAATAGAAGTCACAATAATTTGGGCGCCAGACCATCTCTATAACAAACTCAACTCTTTATTTACACTCTTCCTCCAGCACGATAATCATAATGGTTGCAGCAATAAAGAAATATATGTACAGCTCCTTACTCTCTCCAGCACAGTTCTTAATGAGCAATACGAATATGGTTGCAAATATATCTCATTACTCCTCCTGCACAGTTCTTAATGTTATCCAGATGTTATGTAACATAAATCATTGGTCTCTCTTACACTCCATACTCACTGCAGATACCCTTTCTGCAGGGGCACATGCATGGATGCTAATAGGCAGGCAGCCTCTCCTCCATGCAGCTCTGACACACTCTGTGTACCTCTCAACTGCAGCTCACCCCTCCTCTGCGGGGATGATGTCTCCTGTGCTCTGACACGTCACTCTGTGTACTCTCAGCCTCAGGATCTGACACTACAGCTACCAGGCCTCTTGTAGCAGCCCTCACTCCAGGGCCTCTTCCATGCAAAGTGTCCCCCTCTCTCTTGGGTTCTCTATAGTGGCATGGAGTTCTCCCCCTCATCCAGTGCACACATTCCTTGCCCTGGCTCAGTCACCATGCTCAGACTTCCAGGGAATGCTGGGGGAGCCTGGGAGCTTCCACCCCAGGTCCCCAGCTACAACTCTCCTCTTGTGTCTCCCTTCTCAGTTCCTATCCCCCCTTAATGACAGCCCCTCCTTCCTCTCACTTAGTCTCACAGGCTGGGCTGGGTTATCACCATGGTAACCAGTTTATGTAACTTTTCAGAAACTTCTATCTTACCCTCTAGGTGACCCCTCCTCTATTCACTGAGGTAAAGGTTTAACTAAAACACCACTAGGGGGGTGTTACACATAAGATACATATATATATATATATATATATTTATTCTATACCCGACGCAGGCAGCCGGCATGATGATGAGGGGGGGGGGGAGTGGGACAATGACCGGAGCGGGTAGGGGCCGACACTTGGGGCGATGTGCGGGTTTGGATCCAAGGATCGCATTCTATTGCTGAGTGTGGAGGTGCTAGCTGTATTATTTCCCTTCAAGTAGATGAGTAATAGGGAGGGAGCTATGAGCCAATCTGTGATGACATCACACTCATGTGGATGAACATCACCGCATATGCAGATCCAGTGAGCGCAGGGGGGTGGGTTATAAGAAGCACAGCTCCTCTGACTTTCTTCACTACCTTCAAAGAAGAAAATGTACAATACATAATGCGCTATGTTAACAGTCACATACTCACTAGCACCATATGTAGACTGTGGGCCTGATTCATTAAGGAAAGTAAAGTAAAATAAAATGATTAACTTTAACACCTTGGCAAAACCATGTTGCATTGGAGGGGGAGGTAAATTTAAAATGTGAGGACAGATTTATAGTTGGGGTAGGGCATGTCCTAGATCAACTTTATATTTCAGTGTAAAATTAAAGCTATCAAGTATTTGTTTGCTAGATGAAAAAGCAGCCAGTTTTTTACTTATGTGTAAAATAATTAACTAATTTGCACCCCTTGTATTGTAATATGGTTTGTCCAGGAGAACAATTTACTTCTGTTTTTGACTTACTGTCCTTAATGAATCAGGCCCTATAAGTGTAATTTATATACCTGCCTCTATCTTATCTCTGTGTATACTGTACCATGTATACTTATCAAGTGATAAGCAATCACTTGATAAGTGAAGACAAAAAAACAACAATATTGTCACTGCACAAACTGATGTATATATGGATTTTTATGCTATCTCTACGTGAAGAAAATAATTGTTAGTCCTGTACTTCAATATATAGGCCAGGAATGCCCAACTTGCCGTTCGCCATAAAATGTTTTGGTCCCACCTCCATCCAACTTCTATGGCTCTAGTGCAGTGGTGGGCAACCAGCGGCCCACTGACCCTCCACCTGTGGCCCTCTGGGGGGGTATTGCGATCAAAGGATTGCATCCTATTTGGAATCCGCTGTTGGCTTCCTTGCCAGGTGGCGATCCAGTCGGTGGAGAGATACAGGAATCCAATTACAAGACAGCCTGATGCTGAGTGGGTTGGGGGCTGCTGAGACTTCATCATGCAGCGATAAATCCCACCCAGATGGATGTCAGCGGTACCACGGAAACAGGATCAAGTTAAGGAAGGAACAATGGTCAACAGACTAATGTGCTAACGTAAAATACATATATTATACTGTTGTAGTCTTTTTTTTTTTTTTTTTTTATAACGGGTATTCGGTTTCCTTACATCAACATTACAGAGGATAATGTATCATAACAATAGCTGATAAGCTGATATGTGCCTTTAAGATACAACCTGCCATCTGCAATTGGTTAAAAAATCCCCTACAACAGATTGTAAAAATTGTAATATATTACAAAGCTTGTAAGTTAATTGTGTCTGTGGACATCTTATGGTAGGTTATTTTTTTAAAACTACAAGTACACACACTGGGCATACACATACAGGCAGGGACTGATTAAGGGTTCAAACCACCCTAGGCTAATACACTCCTAGCACCCCCTTGCTTTCCACAGCAGGCTAATCAGTGATAGGCAAAAACAAATTTGTCCAGAATTTAAAATCCAGCTTCCTTCATCCCCCACCAATGTTTACAGTCATGGCCAAAAGTTTTGATAATGACACAAGTATTGGTTTTCACAAAGTTTCCTGCTTCAATGTTTTTAGACATGTTAGACATTATTGTCAGATGTTGTTATGGTATACTGAAGTAACATTACAAGCATTTATTAAGTGTCAAAGGCCTTAATAATAATAATAATAATAATAATAATAATAATAGCCGTATGCACCCTGACATTGTAACAGGGCATCATAAGCCACCTCCTGGTTTAAACAGTCTATGTTTTCAAGATCATGATAGCCAAGCGAGGTAAAGTGTTAGAGGTTGGTGCCAATAGCCTGTGTGGTGCCAGTCATCTGGGGACCTCATTGAAGCTGGCTGGTGTTTATTTTTAGATACTTGGTACAAAATACAGGGGTATCTATAGGCGGAGGCATTGGTTTGGATGAAAACTTGTCTCTGGGAGTCTGGAGAAGTCAATACTGGAACCTGTGCCAGCACCTCTTTCAGCTGAGGGAATGCACAAGTAAGACCATACCATGGTATTAGCTAACTCATTGGTCTTTAATTCGGTCAGTGGTTTGGTGATGACACTATACTGAAGCACAAATTTCCTGTAGTAGTTGGCTGTACCCAGAAAAGCTAGCACTTGTCCCTGGTTGGAGGGCCGATGCCAGTTCCCAATTCCCTCTACCCAGGCTGGCATGGGCCAAATTCTTCCACTTTCAACACAATGCACATGGCTCATTATTTGACACTTGTCACAGCTGATGGTCTGCACTTCGCCCCAGGGTGGATACAGGGCCATCTTTTCCATTGGGCACGATGGGCAGGTGCCCGGGGGCCCCACGGGCAGGGCTGCCAAGAAGAATTCAGGGCCCGGGTACAACAAATTCATGGGGCCCCCCTCATAGTGAAGTAAGCCCCAAAGGATTAGGTATATGGTCATATATTCAGGGGCGTGGCTAGCCAAACGGCAGTGCAAAAATTTTGGGAGGTGCGGTCATGCATTTGGGGGCGTGGCAAACGTACCATTGGGGCGTGGCTAACATAAAAACCACTAGGCTCTCAATTCGCCGGAGCGTCACATATGTTCAAGCACTCCTGACTTTCAGGACATCTACCACCACAGGGTAGTATACAAACAATGCAGTGTGTACACAAACAGTTCAGTCTTGGCCTACACCTTACATTGGACACAACATTCACCAAAAATTGGTATTGTCCCTACTAGAATCACAACATTTCACACACTGTGCTGCTCTCTCCTACCTGTTCTTCTCACTTTCTCCACCTGTGGCTGTTGCTTTCTTTAGTTGTGGCTTGTCCGGATCCAGAAATGTTGAAGGACCTATTTTGAAAAAAAAATGGCTACATTTAGAAAATTACAGCCAGCCCCAACGTTAAATCAATAGCACCCACGATTAATAATTAGGCCTTCCTCCAGCCCCAACATTAAAATAATACTATTCACATTAAATAAATAAACCTATTTCCCTTCCTGCAAACAGCCCCAGCAATACCTATTTCCCGCAACCATCACTGCCATTAAATAATTCATAGTCACATTTAATAAATAGACCTCATTCTCCCTAAACTCACCCCAAGATTCAATAGCCCCCAAACCACCCCATATTAAATTAATAGTCCCTACTATTAAATTGCCTCACCATCACCCTACAAACAAAATAGCGCCCATTAATTAGCTGCCACCTACCTCACACACACTACATTGCAACAAGCCCCCTGTGCCATTACACACACAATACTGTGCCCCTTCATCACAACTACACTGTGCCCCCTTATGCTCACACTGCGACCTCCATGCTGCTTTTCCCCCTTCTTTTTTACTTTGTGCCTCTCTCCCACTTTTTTTCCTCCTCTGTTCCTCTCTCCCACTTTTTTTTATTCCTCTGTGGCTCTCTCCTTTTTTTCCTCCTCTTTTCCTCTCTCCCCAATTTTTTTTTATTCCTCTGTGGCTCTCTCCTTTTTTTCCTCCTCTGTTCCTCTCTCCCACTTTTTTTTTTATTCCCCTGTGGCTCTCTCCTTTTTTTCCTCCTGTTCCTCTCTCCCCAATTTTTTTTTATTCCTCTGTGGCTCTCTCCTTTTTTTCCTCCTCTGTTCCTCTCTCCCACTTTTTTGTTTATTCCCCTGTGGCTCTCTCCTTTTTTTCCCTCCTCTGTTCCTCTTTCCCCAATTTTTTTTTATTCCTCTGAGGCTCTCTCCTTTTTTTCCTCCTCTGTTTCTCTGTCCCCTTTCTTTATAGTACTGTCCCTCTCTGTTTTCCTCCCCTTGCCTCTCCGTTTCTTTACTTACCTTTTGTCACCTTCTTTCTTTTCTTTTCTGCTCTTCTGTCTTCTTTCTTCCTGCTGGCTGCGGCGCTCCTCACTGACTGACAGGCGTGACTTGATGACGTCACGCCCGGCAGTCAGTGTGAATGGAGGAGAGGAGGGACACGGCGCCGCGCGATCACGTGAGTATTTATTTTTTTTTTTTTTTAATTTATTCTTCCTCCCAGCTCCCAAGAAACCCAAGACCCCCCGCCCCCCCCCCCCCCCCCCCCCCCCGCGGGAAAAAAAAAAAAAAAAAAAGTTACAAAAAAAAGCGCAAGACAGAAAAATTAAAAAAAAAAAATTAATTAGCAGCGAGGGCCCGGCCCGGGCCCCCTGGCATGGCCGGGCCCGGGTAAACTGTACCCGCTCCCCCCCCCTCTCGGCGGCCCTGCCCACGGGCAAGGGGACCCCATAGGTAGGGCTCCTAATTAGAATAAATAATCCTGCAAAAGAAAAAACCTGCAAAAAAAAAAAACCTTCAAGGGTCACTGAGCAAGTACATCTATCTATCTCTATATATCTGTATCTCTCTCTCTCGCTCTCTCTCTCTCTCTCTCTCACACTCTCTCTCTCTCTCTCTCTCTCTCTCTATATATATATATATATATATATATATATGTAGGGGCCCCCGGTGCACTGCTTTGCCCGGGGGCCCATAATGTTGTTAAGATGGCCCTGGGTGGATATGCCTCCTTTAGGACTTATACATCCATTTGAAGATACATTTTACCATTAATACATATATTGATCTCATATTACATTATTTAAAAAAACATGGGAAAATGCTATCAGAATTCTTCCCAAACAAGAGGTGGTTCCAAGCGTGTTTAACATTCATTACTTGTGTCTGGTAACCCGGCTCTCGTCACAGGAGCTGCCGGGATTATAACACAGGCACCAGCAGTACAAAGTCAAAATCAGTAAAAGTTTCTGACAACTGACAGAGATACTGAGCCATGCACAGACTGCCACATGCCGCTGACATCTGAAGAGACAAATAAGTGAGGTTTACAGGAAGAGAATGACCTGTCATATTTTAGATTATAAAGACGTTGTTGCATAATGCATGATCATTTCTCCCCAGCAGGCATATGTGTGAATTAACTGAAAATCGGGCAGAAGGGGGGATGCGAAAAAGGTGATGACTGCATGTTTCTGACTAGTGACAGATCTCCTGATTACGGATCATCGGATCTCTAACACGTGAAACAATATAACCACCGTGTGGTGAGCATGGGGTGGGGTCACTGGGTGTTTGTCCCGCGCATGTAGTGGGAAGGGTTACTCGGGGCAGCTAATATTGAAAAATCCCTGCTTTGTACGGTGAATGAGTAGAAAGCAATAACCTTCCTGCTCAAGATATTTTAATTCCTGGGTGTCTAAGACAGATTATACCGCTGCTCTGGTAACGTCGGGCACGTTATTATTGGCAGGTTTTTTTAAAAAAACGCGACAGCTTTACTTAAGCCAATCGGTGAAAAGCGCATGTTTAAATCATCCAATCATCGTGCAGCACTGTGTATAAATAGGATTGCTTAGACGCTGCTTTTCTTATATTCGTAAAAGTCACATCGCTGAATTATGGCCAGGACCAAGCAGACCGCTCGCAAGTCCACCGGTGGGAAAGCTCCCCGCAAGCAGCTGGCAACCAAAGCTGCACGGAAGAACGCTCCAGCTACCGGCGGCGTGAAGAAGCCTCACCGCTACCGTCCCGGGACTGTTGCACTCCGAGAGATCCGCCGTTATCAGAAGTCCACGGAGCTGCTGATCCGCAAGTTGCCCTTCCAGCGCCTGGTGCGTGAGATCGCCCAGGACTTCAAGACCGACCTGCGCTTCCAGAGCTCGGCAGTCATGGCCCTGCAAGAGGCTAGCGAGGCTTATTTGGTGGGGCTCA